>NC_056627.2:101093036-101307985 GCF_002870075.4 Lactuca sativa
ATCAAAGTAATACAAGTAATAATATAGGTGCAGCTTGGTACTAGGCTGACTTCGCCAAAAGCTCATGGGATGTACCTGTCTATCGTTGACCTGAGAATACAAGTTATTTTGAAAGCGAGTATCAGCATTTTTATAAATGCTGGTGAGTTCATAAGTATTTAGTGTCATTAATTTTATTCAAAATAACTTTATAAAAAGTAGTAGTTTAGAATCTACGGTGTATTAGAGTCCACTCCAGAAAATCCTATATTTTCTAAATAAAAGCAGTCTGCTACCAAGACTCGACAGAGTTATGTTTTAAAGAGAAGCTTTCCCTGAAATACTATCATTACCAAAATACGGTATTTGACTTTAAAGAAAGTAGGATTATATTGCTAGCACAAAAGCATTAGGGAAAATAACATATGCCTCAGCAGAAAATACTGTTGACTAAGGCAAAAGAAATCATAGACTCCAGGAGAGTATCGAATGAATGATACACATGTCTCAGTCTAACAAAAGGAAACACAGACCCCAAACGGTATCAAAAGTATGATACGGCTAGCAAGGTCTAAAACAAAGAAACACAAACCCCAGACAGTATCAAATGAAAGATACAGCTAGCAAGGTCTAAAACCAAGAAACACAGACCCTAGACAGTATCAAATGAAAGATACAGCTAGGAAGGTCTAAAACCAAGAAACATAGACCCCAGATAGTATCAAATGAAAGATACAGCTAGCAAGGTCTAAAACAAAGGGAAAATCCTAAGTGGGTTGTTTCAAGAATACAGTGTTAGATTCTCGTTACCTTAAGACCATGAATTATAAGGTAAACATGGAGATACTCGTAACCATATTGATTGACACTAGAGTACTTGACGCCCTGCAAGCGTAGGAATAAATATAACATTTGTCACCCCTTGGCTTGGTAGGTCGTGGACTGTGGCTAGCAGTCAGGGTGCGGGAGTGTCATTCCCGTACAGATCTATACACACAATGCCTGCTCTCCTTACAGGAGACTCTGCTTACCAACTCGACAATGGGGAGATCCGTGTCTTGAAGATGCATCTCGTATTCTGAATGCTATTAGAGACACTGGAGAAACGATATAGACTCACATATGAACTGACTCCTGTGGAATTCTCGTACTAGAAAGAGTGAATAGAACCTCCTAACTATTCCTATAATACTTACTAGTGTCTTTGATCTATGAATGATGAATGGAAGGATGCCCTTGCTACCCAAGGGAAATGAACTGGCCGGGTGTAACCTTTATGTCTATACGTGTATACATGATATATAATTAATGTTTAAACGACCTTCGGACGGATATCCGATACCCACTAGACCACATCCCAACGAGGAAAAGGAAATAGGGCGAACTAGCCTTCCTAAGTCTTTTAAACATTATTTATATAACTATACAAGTACAGGCATGCATTTAACGAAACAGAAGTATAGAAGTATAGAAGAAAACTTGGTAAAAAACCTTTTGGAAAACCTTTAAAAATAAGAATTTACGAATTGATATAGTTATGTAAAACAAGCTTTGAAAAACCGTTCATAAACACATTTATAATTTGATAACACAATATAAGTAAAGAAAACCTTTGTTTAAAACATTGTTGTAACTGGTTTAGAAGTAAAACAAACAGCACAAGAGATACTTTGAGAAAAGACTTAAACAAGAAAAAAAATGTTTTGGGAAAACCATCTACAGTATTATGCTTGGTAAAACAACTGAAAGTGTGATAAACCCTTGTGCATGCGGGTTATTAATCACATATGATTGATATGATAACTGGCATGTTTTAACTTGTATTCCCCCCCCCCCCATAAAAGCATGTAAAAACATTTAAAAGGTTAATTCAGGGGTATGAACTCACCTGTTGTTGGCGTTTTGGATGAATGGACGATATAGGATGCTAAGTGTCAAGTGAGGACTTGACCACACACGCGAATCCTATTTAACAGGTAATGATACATTTAAGTATCTAATTAGTCATTTAATAACTAATTAAGCAAGTTAGGATGTCTTACTACATAAAAACTCTTTGCTACAAGTGCTAGAAGTACCAAGGGTTGCATAGAAGGTGTGTATGGACTCACATTGGAGTTTACTCTTCAAATGATGGCCCTTATGGGTGTTTACGGTTTCAAGACCACTTCCCCCATGAGTTTACGGTCTATGAAGATGTTCTTGGGGAGTTTACTACCTTAAACAGATGATTTTATGGCAGTAAACTCATGTTAGTCCATGAATCATGTGTTTTGGTGGTTGTAGGTTAAGCTTACAAAGTTCTAGGTCTAATTCCAAGGCATACAAAGTGTTAGGGGCACTTTAACACCCTTTGGGGGTGTTTATGGTCTAAGAAAGGGTGTTTATGGTCCAAGAACCTTCTTGGGCCGTAAACTCAAGTGTGACTCACTTGTGTATGCTTTGGTGCATCACAAGAAGGAATATAAGGTTCTATGCGCTCAAGGTAGTTCATAGATGCTCTTGGAGGTGTTTAAGGGGTAGTTTAACACCTTAAAAGGTGTTTATGGTCCTTGAAGATGGGTTTATGGTCTAAGAATGTTCTTAGACCGTAAACTCATGTTTACTCCCCATTTGCTACGATTTTGGTGTTCTAAGTCCTTTCATGCAAGCCTCTAAGTCATTGCTAAGCATTAGAAGTGGTTTGGAGGGGTTTTTGGGCACCAAAACCCTCTTTCAAGGTGTTTACGGTTTTGGGATGCTCCCAAGACCGTAAACTCTTGTTCTTGGGGTTTTTGGATGTTTAAGCCATGAATTTGCAAGCTAGATAAGATAAACAACAAGCTAGGAAGGTTAACTTACCGATTTGGAGCTCGAAGGGGCGATTTTTGACCAAAACCCGATTTGTAGAGAGAGAAAGTAGAGAGAGAAAGTGTCTAAGGTGGGAAAAAGGTGGGAAGGAAACCCACTCAACCCTTATATAGGGTGGAGTTTATGGCATGGTTGGGGTTCACCCGACACCAACCGCGAGCGGGGTTTTTCACGACTACCGTTAAACACGGCAACATTTTAAAAATTATACCTCCTTAATTTTGGTTCGCTTGACGAATATTATTTAAAATATTCCAACGAGTTTAAATCCAGTCAAAAATATATTTGGGATAAATTTGGCTAATTTATGACGTGCTTAATTTCGACGTTAAAACTAACGGAAATTTTTGGTTTGTCACAATATCTAGCAAGGATCCATGATTTCATCCATGAAACATCATCAAAACTCAAGAACATCAAGTGTGTACAGTCGTACACTCTATCTATGTCCGTACACCCTTGTTAAGTCCATAACCTAAGGCCTTAAATACTTGCTAGTAACTTGTTACCCCTTAGAACTCTTGAACCCTTGAACCCTTTTGAATCAAGAACCAAAAATGCATCCATCTTGGAGAGTGTACGGCCGTACACACTTGGTGTGGCCGTACAAACCTCAAAACTGTGACAACAGGCAATTTCCGATCAAGTCAAAGTCAACTGGTCAAACCAGTCAACCCATTTAACCCTTGTATATTAGGGTTTACACTAACTATGTTACTATTGTACAACTCACTATTTTAATAAGAATTTATCACTTGGAAAGTTCACTCGTTCAGAAATTCTAAACCCTAATCGAGGTAAGTGATGAAACTATTCGATAAAACGTTATTCCATACCCCTCAAGGGCGTATAACAACCATAACGAGGCTTAACGGGGTTTACAAACCTTGTGTTGCAAAGCTAAACACTCAAAAAGGTCACAAACGAAGCCTCTCTCAATCTCTCTTTGTCAATCCCTCTCCCTCCCAAATCTCTCTAAGTATGAGAAATCTCTCCAAGTATGTGAAATCTCTCCCAATTCTCTCTCGGCTTTTTTATAAATCACCCGGGGCATCCCGACCCTTAATTTAGTCGAAAACCGCTCGAAAACGGAAGTTTACGCGAAAAACCCTCTTAAGGAGCCGAACCTTCTTAGGGCCTAAACCCTAAGAAGCAAAACCCTAATTAGAACCGAAGTCAACCCCTAGGAACCGAACTTGCTTGAGAACCGAAGCTAGCTAATGACCGAACTCCAAAACAACCGAGACTAGTTAAGAAACCGAACTCATGAGGACCGAAACCGGAGGGAACCGAAAGACAAGAACCGAAACCAAGAGGAAGAACCGAAGCTGAAGCCAAGAGAGGGAACCGAAACCCCTTGGAACCGAAACCCTAAGAAGCAAGACCACAGAGCCAAAGTCATGGACCAGAGAGCCGAATCTTGTCTGAACCGATCTTGTCATAACTGAATGTGCCAGAACCGAACTTTTCAGAACCAAATGTGCCAGAACCGAGCTTGTCAAAACCGAACTTCGCCTTCGCTCCATTGCATTTCCTTCTCGTCTTCGCCTGCGAAACTCGGACCGAACCCTTCTCTCGGTTATAACCCCACAACCGAACCCTCCTCTCGGTTCTAAGCTTCTAAAGGACCGAACCTCGGTCCTTCATCCGGATTTTCGCAGATTCGCAACTTTTACCCGGTTTTTGACCATTTTCGCGTTTTAAGCTCATTTTTCATGATTTTAACGCGGGGTTTTCACCCCCAAACTTATATTTTAACTTATAAAACCCTATATTTTTATAATTTGAGCACATTTTAAGGGAAATCTTTATCTAAGAACAATATCTAGTGGGTAAGATTTGGTGATAGAGTGTTGACTTTTCCATAAATCTATGACACAAGCAACATCCCACACTCACTCCAGGGCTATACCCAGCCACTATTCCCCCATACCAAGTTAATTATTGTCCTTTTCCCACCATTTTCCAGCCACACTCTTGATCAAAGGCTGGAAAACTCTTATCTCTCCTCCCATTACACTCATTCTCCACCAAGAAGCAAAAATTCATTCTCTCTCACTATCCCTCTCTAATCTTGAAAATTCAAGGCTGATCGAAAGCTCTTCATCTACTCCTAGTAAGTAATATCACTCCTCACATTATTATTCCTCTTTTCTTCCTACCTAAATCATGGATATCTTACACCAACATCATCACATTTGTGTTAGATCTTTGAATCTTCAAGCAATCTTCTAAGTGCTCTTGAGTTGAACAATTCTTTTCTTCATCATCCATCTACTGAAATCACTCAAGGTGAGTTCATACCCCTATCTTTTCATATTTTTCTTAAGTTTTAAGGGGGGGGGGGGGGGAATACACGGTAAAACACCAAGAACACAACTAAACTCAAACATCAGCTTTCAACAGAAAAGTTAATGTTCATTCACAGACTGTTTTGAACATCTTAAACTTTTTATTTTTCAAAAATGTATTAGATTCAAATAGTTCAGGTTTATAACTTTAAAATGACTACTTGCACATATTCACACAATTTTTCTACAATTTATGGTGATTTTTACAAAACTACCGATCACTGTAGCTACGATTTCGGACCAGTTTGTGAATATGAATGTTTTCACACTAGTTATAGACTTCTAAAAATCGTGAGAAAAATTATGAACAAACTAGAAACAATTTATAAACTCTCAGGATTTACGAATCAATTTTCAACTCCGTATGAGTTTTTTATAATTATTCCAAGAACAAGAACAGAAAAGATAAAACTAGCAAATGGTTGATAACTTATTTACACCTTGTAACTTGCTGAGCAAGGTGCGTTTTAGCATATATAAATGCATGTTGGCTATATTACATGTCTTTTACCCCATTATAAATGTTTACATCATATACAAAGAAGATTTCTACCATTACAAAACGTTTTGATAAGCTATAATAGGTATAGTTTATGTTTCCACTAACACAACGAACACATTTCGGAAGGTTTATTCCCACAGAAAAAGGTTTTACACTCACGCACACTACACGTAAACTTGTTAACGTAAATTGTGAGACATTCTTCTTAGTACTCCTAGAGTTCGGGTTAAAATTTCGGGTAGTTATAACCAGAGTCTCTTGTAGGGAGAACGTGATAGTTATGTATAGATCTATATTGGGTTTGACAAACCCACACCTTAGTTGCATGCAACAGCTAAACCGGAAGGTTTGGGGTGACAAATGTCATTTAACATTTCGATGCTTGAGAAACGACGTGGCAGGTTCACTAGTCATAGTATGGTTATAGCGACTCACATAGGGAGTTAACAAAACATAAAGTTTACGGGGATTTTCACAAATCAACAAGTTTATATCGATTTAAACTCACATGATTTACTAATTTATATGGAGAAATACTAGTACACTATTAGTCTTGTCATTTAAGACTACAACACATTTTAAAAGGGGTTTTATGTCGATTTAAAATCACTTTTTATATCGATAAGTATGAATATTACTTGTACACTTTCGATCTTGGAATTAAAAACTACACCACTTTTGTAAGGAAAATATTGGATTTTTCTTGGTAACAACACATAAAGTTTAAGGGGATTTTCTCAAACTAAAAAGGGTTTTATGTCGATTTAAAATCACTTTTTATATCAATAATTATGGATACTACTTGTACATTTCGGTCTTGGTATTTAAGACCACACATCACTTTTGTAAGGAAAATATTGGATTTTCCTGGAACAAACACTACTTTTACAATAAAGGATTTCATCATTTCATTCAAAAAGCTTATGAACTCACCAACTTAATTGTTGAAACTTTTTCAAAACTACTTGTATTTTCAGGAAATCAACGAAATCAAGTAACCACAAGAGTTTGAGGATGGGACGCTACAACGTTGAACAACTATCTTTATATCATGTTGTAATCAATCATTGAAATATGTAACACTTGAAGCTATGTAATTCTTTTTCGATTATATTTATGATTGGTTGTATTGCTTGATCACTATTATACATGTTGTTATGATACTATACATGAAGTCCGCCACCCTCGGACGTTTCCGCCATCCTTGGTTTGGAGGTGTGACTCAAAACCTTCCAAAATGATAGCTTTGCTCATCCTCTTGTTGTGTAATGGTCACCCTAGATTCCCCATGGATCAAACACCCTTCTTATTGCATTATTTCCATGAGTGTACGGTTGTACACTCCATTTTGTGGCCTTAAACCCCCTTTGATCAATCACATGTGATTGTAACACTTTGTCCAAGTGTTTCCTAGTCCCGAAGAGTGTTTCCTTGCATGTTAGTTGTTTAAAACACTAACTTCATACCTATATATGCCATTATATGTCATTTAGGACTTGTTTGTGTATCAGGAATTCATTCGTGGAACTTCTCATCCTTACACGAATCTACAGTTGAATCACCCACATAAGGTGAGTTCATACCCCTATAATAAATCTTTTAAATGTTTTAAATGCTTTTAGGGGTGCGGGAATACAAGTTGAACACAATGATAATTGTGTAAATGTTTTGTGATAAACATCACAATGATGGATTATGTTTATAAAGTGATCAAAGCATTTCAAAAGCTCTTTTTAAGTTATGTTACTTTATTGTTTATAAAACTCCATTTTTAAAGTACAGTCATAACTCAGTAGATAAATGAGTCTTTTCATCAAGTCAGTAACAGTTCAAGTAAACATACTAGTGAACTATAATAGGCATAGTTTAGGAGTTCAAAGATACTATAATGAGAAACAGGGAGGAACATACTATACACTATACAAAGAGAACATCCAATACACTAGAACAGAGAGAACATACAATACTAATACAAGAATACTATAACATTAATGTGAGCCACTACTTCACAACTTAGCAATATACTTGCTAGGTGGCGTTTTGTAACCAGAGTCTCCTGGAGGGATAGCATGAGTTGGTGTGTAGATCTATATGGGATTGACACCCCCACACCTTGTTGTTAGCTACAGTGAGACTTGCAAGTCTATGGGTGACAAATATCACATCAGTTTCGGCGCCATTAGGTCGTCGTGGTAAAGCACGTGTCATATCAGTATGGTTATAATCACATCACATTTTAACCTTAAACAACAAATTGGTTTTAAGGTAGTTAGTGCTTCAGTAGTCACTTTTTTACAAACATTACTGAATACTTTCATTATTACAAAAGACAAACAGTACAGTCGAGTCTTAGTTCATTCATTTGGAAAGGGCCTATAATGTTAACTTTAGGATTCCTTAGTGCATACATCAGGGATATATATTAATCGGGTCCGATAGACAGTAGAGTGTATGTTTTCCGCTTCATTTCTTGTTCCTTCTTTGGTTGTTGGCTTAGAGCAGATGCACCCAGTCTACTATCTATCCGATATTAGTTATATATATATATATATATATATATATATATATATATATATATATATATATATATATATATATATATATATATATATATATATATATATATATATATATATATATATATATATATATATATATTCGTATACACTAAGTAATCATAAGGAGTACCAGGTACGGGTCAGGTCATAGTATATAAATTCAATACATCGTTTTCTAGTACAAAGATATATTTTTTAGTTAGAACACTTAGTAGGCTAAACTAGAAACTTATCAGTAAAAGGGTTTAATCCATTTTATTAAACTAGTATAACTTAGAGGACCTTAAGTGGTTAATTCTATAATACCTTAGTTTATACATCAGGGTTATATATAATTAATATCTGATAGATAGTTGGATGTATGATTTACGCCTTATTTCCTGTTCCTTGTTTGGTTGTGGGCTTAGGGCGGATTCACACAATTAACTATTTGTTCGATATTAGATTATATTTAAATAGTATAAACTAAGTGATTATAGAAGGAACTATTGTGGTTACTATTTTTACTAAAGGAAATAAGGGTTTTTCTTAAAGAATGTTTTCATCAAATATAAAGGAACTATTACAGTTAACTCCGTGATTTCCAAGTGAATACACCAGGGTTATATAAAACAAACACCTAACAAACAATGGGATGTGTGACTTCCGCCTCATTTCATGTTCCTTATTTGGTTGTGGGCTTAGGGAAGATTCACACAACTGATTGTTTGTTTACTCTGGGCTTTATATAACTTGTATCCATTTAGTACTCGTAGAAAGAATTGTAGAGTCATTTTTACTTAACTTTCATCATATCAGAAGATATAGGATCTTCTAGAGGAATAGGCGAACTTTACTAAAAAGAACTTTCAACTTACTTTACATCACTAAAATACTTATGAACTCACAAGCTTAAATACTGATCTACTCTTTCAAAATAACTTGTATTCTCAGGGAACTAGTAGACAGGTACGAGCTATGGGATTCAGAAGATGAAGTATAGTAGCTTCATGTCTTGTTTTGTTATTTACTTTTGGATTCGATATTTTGTGAATCACTACTTTGTAAACACTTTAATATTAATAAAATGGTTGTTTTTACTATGAAGGCTATGATACATCTGTTGTGATACTAAACATGATGTCCTCCGCCCCTGAATGTTTCCACCGTTCCGGTTTGGGGGTGTGACACTTATCTGTATCATTACCTAGTATACTAAATATTACAAAGAATAATGATACTAAGCATTGACGTTGATGGACTTGACATGATGACGTTGGCAGTGATGTAGATGCTGACACTAACAGATAGCGTGTAGAGAGTTTGACCCATCAAATCATAAGGTGTGACCTTACAAGATGCATCCTCGGCTCCAAGATTTTCCAAGCCCAAGTTTGTAACCTCAGTAGTATTTCTCTTATGGGATCCTGAAGTCTTCATAGTCAGATCGATATGGGCCTTTTTGAGACAAGGGAAGAGCCAATATTTTCTTTCTTCACGAGCAACTGGCCACTTGAAATGGTTGTATCAAGATCAGAAAGGGAGAAATGAGCATTGGTGTGTGTGGCTTTGGATTGTGGGAATACCAAAGAAATCTTTAAAAGTTCCCAATACAGGAGATGAAAGTACTCAAGAATCCTTACCAATAGCCATAGGGACAATAGCGGTTGAACTTTCTTGGTGATTGGAAGGATCAAGCTTGAATTTCCTGTCAATCTCAGGCAGAGAAAAGAAGTTATTGATCCTATCTTCGGTATCTTCAACGGGAGGAATTAGCTTGTCGAACTTGAAAGCTGCAAAGAATCAAACAAAATAAGAACTGTGAATATCGGGATACTTAATATAGAGATAAGAAACCCTACTCTTATTGACCCAATATTGAGGTAAAAGATTTCCATCGGGAATCGAGTCACGTTTCACGAAAAAGTACCTCCTTTTCCAAGCATTGTCGTTATACTTGGACTTCAAGATAAAGGATGGTTTTTCAGTCTTAACTTTCATAGGAAACGAAACTTCCCAAAAGTCAAAAGATCATAGACATAGGCTATTTCGTTTAAAAAATGTTAAGGCCCATGGAACGATTCAGACGATCAATCCAATAAAGGATCCTCCAAACCGCCGACATGACCTAGATATACGAGATATTGGTAATTTTGAAGAATTCTGAGATAATCCTAGAAAAGGGATAAGAAATACCTAGGGTGAAAGGATGCTCAGGAAACCAAACCCAAACAGGAGAAATACAATCTGGTTGAATCCTGGCATCAAAAGGTTTAAAAACAGTACCGACGGGAAAGATTCCAAATGAATTCAAAGCTTCAATACTGTCATCGTCGAAGGTACATTTTTCCTCATAGGAAAGGATTTTTCTAATCTACGAAATCATCATCAGATATAGCAATGATGTTTGCACGAGAGCGAGCTCCTTTTTTTCCATATTTAAAAGAAAACGAAGAAGGAGAAAATAGACAAAGTTAGTACCTTCGATGATATTCAATGAATGTCCAGAATAAAGTAAGACGAGATTAAAAGACTGAATACCCTATTTATATAGGAATCATGGAAAGGTAGAAGGGTGATTTGACTTATTCCAATAGCTAGAAATCTATCCACTGAAGTTTAAATTACTCTGTGCATTAGAACTTTTTACTTCATTTTTTACTTCAAAATTATACCTCAAAATATATGGAAACTAACCTTAATATTCCGCGGGTATAATTTGGGGGAAATTGTTAGGGGCATGATCGCAAAATCATATTTAGGATCCTTAATAATCTTGAAGTCTCAGGATCCTGATTATTATCACTAATATTTCCTAACACTTATAACAGCTATATTCTTATTTCTTTTTCTCACATGTGCAGAATTAGTCAACACAAGACTCATTCCCAACGGATAGTCACTTCAACCAAGATTAAGACCCAGGAATACCAAATCAAACAACGTGCAAATACTTGTTTAAAGAGGATCCCATAAATCTTGGACTTCTTGTTAATTAGCCTAGACTATAAATAACACATGTAATTCGCACACTACACACATAATTGGCTCTACTACTACACTTGTACTTGTATTTTCTTCATCATCTCTATAATCACAAATTAAAATCAATAAAAAGAAACAAGGAAAGTGATCGTTATCACCTCCCAAGGTTTTATGTCGTAGATCCTAAAAAGGATCAAGGGCTTTCCTTGTAATTCACTTGTTTCACTTTGACAATTATTCTACACTTGCATTACACTAACACCATAATCTCTCATACAATTTGGTTGTGTTGGAGCATGGAAATGCTCCACAAATTATGATTGATAAGTTAGGTTATTGTATTACCCTTTATTGTTTGTAAGGTACCTCTCTCTATAAATAGAGAGGGAGTGGTCATTGTTTTTTTGTGCACCATATATGTAGTCTTTTGTTTTAGTCAGACAGAAACTCTCGGTTGGGATCTCTCCCATCGAACTGTTCTTCATTTTGATATTGTAACCTCTCTTTCTATTAATATCATTTAATTACTCATCTTATGTTCTTCATTTATATTTTTGTTATCATTAAATCACTCGATCTTATTATTCCACACCTAGTCGATCAAACAAATGGGTTCCTACAATTAGTATTAGAGTCGTACATTGAAGATCTAAGCGATTATTTCCATGGAACGACTCCCGGTCGACTACTTTCATCTTGTATTTTTCAATTTTCATACAAGAATTTATGGGTTCGCAACCGGAAATTTTTTATGATGAGTTCTCGATTTTAAAAGTGTTAATTCAAAGCTTTTTCAAGCTTTCAAGAATAAATGTTGTTGCTGTCTCGTTCATATTTCTGTTGAAAATATGGGTTTAAGAAGATTTTATCTTGTTGTTGAAGAAAAAGAAGAAGAAAGATGATATTTGTGGTCTAAAACTCTTGAAGATTTTACTCCAAGCACTATTGTTGCTTTGGAATGAAGACAAAATATCATGGATATTTGGTGAAGACTTCATATTTGGAGAAGGTATCTGCAAACCTTTGAAGATCATACTACGGATACTGGGGGTATGCTTATTTTTCTATATTAACACCAATTTTTACCACTACAACCCATGATCGTAAGCACTTTTGTGAAGAATAATTTTTACAATACTCGATTTATTGTCTTCACGAAAGAGATTATTATTTGATATTTATTCAAGCTTCGATCGTCATAATGGATAACTTCTTGCTGATTATATTAAAAAATTGTTATTATTTCCATGAGGATTGTCCTTTAATCAAGGTCCGTCGAACAGCATTCCTTGGATCAGTGTCTTAGAACCAATGATCCTCCATACTGCAGTTGGACATCATATTCGTCTTCGTGAAGTTGGCACCGCAGTTGCGTCTGATCAACAAAATTGTTTTGCAATCTTCGCTCTACGAAGACCTTTTATGACTTGTAGCTCTTGATCTTCGGTTGATGAACCATATGTCTTGAGCAAGTGGACTTTATTTATTGAAGACCGCTTTAGGAGTTCTGACACTGCAATTTGGGTACATTAGCATTTCTCAGCAGAGCAGAGATTTTTCACGCAAAGTTCTTATTTGTTACTACGGTACTTGTTCGAGCATTTTTCAGCAACAGAATCAACCGGCTACTTATGAACTTGGAAGTATTAATATACTTTTTGTCTTGTGTTTTATCGAGACCCTTCATACATCTAGGGAGAGCATGCGAAGCTCTTGGTATCCGACACTCTCCATCTTGATTGATTTATTGATTTTTTATATCCTGTCATTGGTTATCAAAAATAGGGAAAGAATATTATGAGAAGCCAGATTATTGGTTATGTTTTTCAGAGTGTGGATTTTGAAGATATCTGGGAAAAAGATATTATTTGTATTTTGAGGTGCTAATTGATCTTGGTCTATCATCTGCTTGTTTAGTCCAACCGACGCCATGATGATAGTTCTTATTGAAGTTGAAGTCTGATCCTTGTGCGAATCATTGTAGCAACTATTCATCGATCCAGACTTGTTTATTATTCCACAACTGTAAGCACAAAGTTTAGTGAGTTCCCCAACATACCACATACAACACAGCATAATAATCAGCTAATAGTTATCAACAAACTCTAGAGACTATCAGCGGTCCCAAAGGGCTAAAAGCAGACCTGGTGGATTAATAGCACACCTCACAAGTTATCAGCAACCCTGGGGATCAACAGCAGTCCCATGGACTTATAGCACTCCAAGAGTTATCAGCAACTCATTTCACATTTAACAGAATTCAACAAATAAGACCCAGCTAGTTGACATCTATATACAACCACACAGGCAAGTATAGTGAGAAGACTCACCTTGCGAATACCAGCTAGCCCACAACAGCTCACACACGGGGTAGACATGTATGATGAGACACCTAACATCAATAAGAAGTACACCCTCAATCTATACCCTAAAACCCCAAAATTTACCAAGAGTCACCCATGGTCTAAGTCAACAGTCAAGGTTGAAGTCCACTGAGAAGGTCGACATGGTGTGGCCTCCCATTGCCTCGTCGTGGGAGAAAATGACAAAATAGTCAGTTATCTCCCATTCGCCAAGTTGTGGCCTCCATTTGACACGTCATGGGAACTAGGTCTCAACAGCTTAATCCATTAAGTTGTTTTCCTTCAACCTCAAGAACTCCAAAACTTAGATCTAGTCTTTCCCAAGGTCTTGATGGATAAAGTTTCCAACTTTACCTATTAAGACATCACAATGAGTCTAGGTCTCTAAAATCCATAATGACAAATCAAGGCATTGGCTCAGCCTTTAAGCTCTTAATAACCAAAGCCACAAATCCATAACTCCCAAAGGACTTCTTACTTCTATTCCAACATAAAAATCACAGTTGTATGGACATGCGCGACCAATGCAAGTCTAGATCTCAATCTAGGTTAAATGGGGCAAAAAGAACAAAATCTCATACATGGACCTCAAAACACAACCAAAATTCAGATCCAAAAGATATAGTGGCCAAGGGACCAAGATGAGTTATAAAGTTGCAAACTTTACCTCATCAAACCAACCCAAACTTGAATATAAACTAAGAAATGCAATAAATCTTAGATCTATGAAGACTGAACCAAAAAGGTGGAAGCATTATACCTTCCAAAGCTCCACAAGATGCGTAAGGCACAAGATTTGAAGTGATGTGCTCCACCAAATAGCAAGCACGCCACTCCATCTTCCAAAAATGCAAGCCAAAGCTTCAAACTTCAAGAACCACCACTAATACAACAAGATTCACTCCAAGGATGCTAGGGTTTCATTTGAAATGGTTGGAGGCTAAAAAGGATGCCATACTCCTTAGTATTAGGTGTTTAAATATGGAGAAACCCATAAAAATCACGGGCATGGGCTGCCACAGCTGCCATGTCGTGGTCTTTCCTTAGCACATCGTGGAAACCAACTAAACATGCAATCATGCATAAAATACGCCATGCCATGGTGCTCCAATCACCATGTTGTGGAACTTAGTTTTTCAAGAAAATCAGATCTTTGATCCCACCAAGCCCTCGTCTAATCCATTCTGGGAACGAGTGTTACAATTCTCCCCCACTTAAATTAGATTCCATCTGTCACACCCCGAAACCGATGAAAGAAACGTTCCGGGGCGAAGGACGTCATGTATATCGCAACCAATGTACATAGTAAGCGTAGTAAACACAAAACATTACATTACATAGAATCATTACATTTGTTGAAATCAAAGTGTTACAAGTGTTATACATATATATCATATGGACAAAAGCTAAGACGAGTCTTCTATACGCTCCGTCTTCTCCAAAAGATCGATGGGTACCTGTCTAATGTGGACCTGAGAATACAAGTAGTTTGAAAATCAGCATAAAGCTGGTGAGTTCATAAGCGGTTTATTTTCAAAAAAAGAATAAGTTTCCTTTGGTTTTCTGAAAAAGTCGTTATCCAAGAAAATCCCATATTTTCTTATAAAGAAAGTTTAGTTATCCATTCGTTACACAGTTTAGTTAAGAGCAGTTATGTTATCCCAGGAAAAACCCTTATTTTCCTAATAGTCATGGTTAGTTCTTGTTTCGGAATGCAGTGTACTAGTATCTACCATACTTGTTGTATTAGTTAGGTATTCTGATATCCTGGTTATCCTACACTCAAATGTCGAATATCTACTTTACTTAGCCGTAATTTCGAATCTTTGGAGACACTCAGAGACGTACATTATCTGTATATTCGATGTTCTGGTGACTTCCAAAGGCGTACTTTAGACGTATTTCTGAAGCTCTGTCGACATCCAAAGGCATATATTTTCGAAACTCTGTTGATATCCAAAGGCGTACTTTCGAATTATTTCCGAAACTCTAGTGGCACTCAAAGACGTACACTTGCTGTAATTTCGAAGTTTTGTGCCATCCAAAGGCGTGAACTGGTTGTACTTTCTTCATTCTGTTACTATCCAAGGGAATATCTTATTAGTATTAATCCTAATTTATGATTAGTATGAATCCTTCGCAAAATTATAAAATGTAACATAGATTATAACTCTTTATAAAGAAATCTACAATTAGTTTGAAAGCTAACTCTGCAATTCGAAGTATTGGTTAATACGGTTTTTGATATTAAAAACATATAGAATATGAACATTTGAACTGAAATAATAAGTTTGAGTACAAGATTTCCTTGTACTTTTGCTTGTATTCCCCCCTGAAAACATTTGAAAACACGGAAAAAGGAGTAGGGGTATGAACTCACCGGTCGAGAAATGTGTCGGTTTGGATGCAAAACGTCAGTTCGGGACTTGAACGCGTGCGAGGTTCCTATGTAATATGAAAAGATACACATTCGTATCTAATTAGGCTTTGTACTACTAATTAATTGAGAATATACACTCTGAGACACGAAAACACTTCATTCTAAGTGTTTGGAGTGACCTGGGTAGCATCTAAGGGTGTGTATGGCTTAGATATGGAGTTTGCTCTTCAAGAGTAAACTCCTAAGGGATTTTACAGCCTAATGACCAACTCCCCATGAGTTTACGGCCGTAAACTCATGGTGGGGGTGTTCTTGGGTGCCTAATGGTCTTACAACTCTTGTGGGGTAATGTTATGCTTGGTTTTAAGGCATTAGAGTGGAACTTGACCAACATAAGGACCATTTGAGGAGTTTACGGCAGTAAACTAGGAGTTTACGGCCACAAACTCTCTTGTACCCATTCTTATTGTGTGTTGGTGGTCCTAGGTCAATTACAAGAGTTTCTAGCTCAATATACAAGTCATAGGATGAATATAAGGCACCATTTGACCCATTTATAGGAGTTTACGGCCCAGGAACCCATCCTTGGGGGGTTTACGGCCGTGAACTCCTAAGGGAGTGGTTTTCAAGATGATTAAGGTCCCTAACACACTTGTGGTTGCTTCTAGACATTATTCCAAGGCTTAGGAGGTATTTAAGGGGCATCTTAACACCTTAAAAGGTGTTTACGACCTAAGAAAGGGTGTTTACGGTCCAAGCATGTTCTTGGGCCATAAAATCATATTCATCCCTCAATTGATAAGCTTTTGGTGTTCCAAGTCCAGTCTTGAAATCCCCTAAGTCATAGCTAAGCTTTAAAGGTGATTTGGGAGGGTTTTGGGGCTCAAAAACCCCTTTTATGTGTGTTTGCGGCCCAAGACTGTTCTAGGGCCGTAAAAACATGATGTTGGTCCTATTCCATGATTTGAACACGAATTTGAAGGCTAAGGATGCTAATCTATGAGTTAGGGTGGTTACCTTAACTATTTGAGGCTTGAATTGAATGATTTTGGACCAAGGACTAGGATTTGAGGAGAGTAGTGAAAGAGTGAAAAAGGCTTCAAATGAGGTCCTTTGAACTTTATATATGGGTCGAGTTTGAGACATGGTGGAATTTTACCCGATACTGACGTTAGACGGGGCTTTTGGTCGTACGCGATTTAATTGTTGTAACCCGACGTGGTCGAAATTTCTAAATAAACATTTGGGATGTTTTCATGAGTTTCTAAGGGTTTTGGACACTCATGAGATAAAAATCTAAATATCATTTTAGATAACTTAACCCAAAACGAAATCGGAACAATTCGCAAAAGACGAGTTTTTATGGACAGAATGGGTTACGGCGATGGAATAAACTTCGGGTTGTCACATTATCCCGCCGTTAGAGGGAATTTCGTCCCGAAATTCAAACTTTAGATACGACTCAAGGATTTGGAAAGAGATACGGATACTTCTGTTTCATCGGATCTTCACGCTCCCAAATGAACTCGGATCATTCACTTATCGGGATACGACTTTGTTTCGTACGTTTAATCTATCGATCTATGATTTCGATTGGTTCTTCCATGGGGTTCAGACTTTCGTTGGTTTCGGTCCCATCAAAGGGATTACTAGGGTTTCATCGGATAGTCACTACTTAAGAATGGAGGTGTGGAATACCGAATGGATGCTGCTAAATTCTGAAGGTAGTCGGAGTTTGTAAGCTACGGGATCGATCCTAACGAGGATTCCGAAAGGTCCTACGTTCCTCAGGTTAAGTTTTACGCGCTTTCCAAAGCATATCATGCCTTTCCGGGGTAAAACTTTTAACAGGACACAATCTCCAACAAAGGGGTACACCTTTCTGTGTCAGAGTGATTAGGGGTTAGACGATTTTGGAAAGATTCTGGATGAACCTGTGATAGTAGCTAGACTAATTCTCTATCGCCTGGATTTTGGACGGGTCCACGTGTATGCCTTCCTTGCTTACCACGTGACCAAGGAAAGTGGTTAGACCGAAGGGCGTCACTACGAACTCATAGTGACCATATCGAGTCCTAAATGTTGTCTTGGAAACATCATTCTCGTGAACTTGAAGCTGACTGGGTAACTCCTGCATTTCCACTTGAGTCTATCGATACGGAGATTTGGCTACAGGGTTTGCTCCGGGAATTGGGTCGATGCAAAACTCTACTAGGCATTCGAGAGGAATTCCCGGGAGCTCTTCAAAAAAGACATCAGGAAAAATTGCAGATTTCGAGGATGCTCTCGAAGTCTTTAACTTCCTGATTCTCGTTGATCACATGGGCTAGGAATACATGGCACTCCTTTCGCAGAAGCTTTTGGGCTTTGAAGCACGAAACGATGCGAGGGATGAAACTAAGTTTATCGCTAATGCTCTCTTTCTCACCGTTAGCTATCTCGACGTTAAATGCTTCAGTTACTAATTGAGTACTATGATTAAAAGTTGTTCGAACGAATGATTAACAGATTTTCTTTCAGCACTAAAATCAAAAAGGATTGCAAGTATAAGGGCTGTCGAGGAGGAATATACCTGTGGCAACGGTGGGATCGGCGGCTGCCTCATCTTGTCCCATAGCTAGGACTCTTCCAGTGTTGCCAGTTGCTGTGTTGGGGCAGTTTCGCTTGAAATGCCCAACTTCGTTGCAACCTTAGCAGGCCTGACTGATACCCGCTCCAGAGACTTGATTGGTTGGGGTTCTACAGCTTCGCGCAAGGTGACCCTCTTGGCCACAGTTTTTGCAAAATTTCTCACGACATGGGCCAGGGATACGATGGTGGTAACTGCACCGGTTGCACCACGGAAGAATACCGGTATATCCAGTGATAGGTGCTTGGGCTGAGGAATCGACAACAGAAACAGCAGCAGGGGTAGTGGCAGCGTGGACTGCCACTATCTGTTGTTTCTTCGAGGACTCCTGTGAAGGTTGATTCTTCTTCTTCCAAAACTTTCTTTTCTCACCACTTATCTCTGTCGGCTCAGGAGTGGTGGCTGCTTCCTCCTGTTCATCACTATGGTCGATCAGGGTTTGCGCTAGGCATTTGGCGCTGCCGTAGGTATCCGGCTTCATAGCTAAAACGTTCCCTTTGGTTGGTTGGGTCAACCCCCAGATGAACCTCTCAATCTTCATACTCTCCAGGGTAACCATTCCCGGACATAGTAGCGCCAAATCATCAAATCTAGAAGTGTAAGCGGCGATATCGGAACCCTTCATCTTCAGGTTCCAGAGTTCGTGCTCTAGCTTCTGCATTTCGCCCCAAGGGCAGTACTCCGCAAGCAGAAGCTCCTTCATGACTTCCCAACCCATAGCATTGGCTACGTGTAGGGTTAAGGATTTGACTCGGCCGTTCCACCAAGTCAGAGCTTTATCGGTGAAAGTGCAGGCGGCCAATTTCACCTTGTCGGATTCTGAATAGGCACAGATCTCGAAGATAGACTCGATTTTCTCTAACTACCGAGTTAGGGTTATGACACCTTCAGTGCCGTCAAAATATGTGGGTTTCGCGTTCATAAAGTCTTTATAGGAACACTCCTTCTGGTGTCCTTGGCTACCTTCCTGGTTTTGAGGCTGAGTACCACCTCCTTGCCCACCTAAACCACCGAGGTTCATTTGTGATATGGTAGCAACCACAGCAGCATTAACAGCTGCTTGAAACATGACGGGATCAAATGGAGGGGGAGGTGGTGGTGGAGGAGGATTGTTATTCTTTGAGCTGGGTCTTTTCCTCGGAGGCATCTTGATCTAAAATAGCCAGGAAATAGAGGATCATAAGTCCTCTGAATTGAATCAAGAGATATGGAACAGGGGATATCTCATTATGACAGATATAGGATTCTATAAGCGATAAGAAGGAAAGAGTTATCAAAGCAAATAAACTATCGCTAAAGGAATGATTGAGGAGCAACGCTGGAATGAGGATTTCTATAACGAAGTTGGCTCTAGAAATACTCCCATAGTATTTCATGTTTCGCTGCGACGATGGCTCGTTGTTTGGGTATTGGGTAAGTTTTAGGCATGCTGCACACCACAGTCACTCCCAAGCACATGTTGGCCGTGTCTTGAATGAATATAGTTGATCAGGCAATATTGACCCTAGACACGACTACATAATTGCCCAGGTTTAACCGCAGCGTACAACACCCATTTACTTATGTTTTTTTCTACTCGTAATTACGGAATCTGAAGGTTGGGTATACTTGTATACTTTTGAAAATACTTATATTTTAAAGTATACTTTTAGTTCAGAGCACTTAGGCCCCTTAGTGTTTATAGTTTTATACCATGTAAGGTTTGGTATACTAGTTCACTATAAACAAGGGCTCTGATACCAATCTGTCACACCCCGAAACCGATGGCGGAAACGTTCTGAGGCGGAGGACGTCATGTATATCGCAACCAATGTACATAGTAAGCGTAGTAAACACAAAACATTACATTACATAGAATCATTACATTTGTTGAAATCAAAGTGTTACAAGTGTTATACATATATATATATATATATATATATATATATCTTATGGACAAAAGCTAAAACGAGTCTTCTATATGCTCCGTCTTCTCCAAAAGATCGTTGGGTACCTGTCTAATGTAAACCTGGGAATACAAGCAGTTTGAAAATCAGCATAAAGCTGGTGAGTTCATACCCCTACTCCTTTTTCCGTGTTTTCAAATGTTTTCAGGGGGGAATACAAGCAAAAGTACAAGGAAATCTTGTACTCAAACTTATTATTTCAGTTCAAATGTTCATATTCTGTATGTTTTTAATATCGAAAACCATATTAACCAATACTTCGAATTGCAGAGTTAGCTTTTAGACTAAGTGTAGATTTCTTTATAAAGAGTTATAATCTATGTTACATTTTATAATTTTGCGAAGGATTCATACTAATCATAAATTAGGATTAATACTAATAAGATATGCCCTCGATAGTAACAGAACGACGAAAGTACAGCCAGTTCACGCCTTTGGATGGCACAAAACTTCAAAATTACAGCAAGTGTACGTCTTTGAGTGCCACCAGAGTTTCGGAAATAATTCGAAAGTACGCCTTTGGATATCGACAGAGTTTCGAAAATATATGCCTTTGGATGTCGACAGAGCTTCGGAAATACGTCTAAAGTACGCCTTTGGAAGTCACCAGTCAATCAAATATACAGATAATGTACGTCTCTGAGTGTCTCCAAAGATTCGAAATTACAGCTAAGTAAAGTAGATATTCGACATTCGAGTGTAGGATAACCAGGATATCAGAATACCTAACTAATACAACAAGTATGGTAGATACTAGTACACTGCATTCCGAAACAAGAACTAACCACGACTATTAGGAAAATAAGGGTTTTTCCTGGGATAACATAACTGCTCTTAACCAAACTGTGTAACGAATGGATAACTAAACTTTCTTTATAAGAAAATATGGGATTTTCTTGGATAACGACTTTTTTCAGAAAACCAAAGGAAACTTATTCTTTTTCGAAAATAAACCGCTTATGAACTCACCAGCTTTATGCTGATTTTCAAACTGCTTGTATTCTTAGGTCCACATTAGACAGGTGCCCAGCGATCTTTTGGAGAAGACAAAGCGTATAGAAGACTCGTCTTAGCTTTTGTCCATATGATATATATGTATAACACTTGTAACACTTTGATTTCAACAAATGTAATGATTCAATGTAATGTAATGTAATGTTTTGTGTTTACTACGCTTACTATGTACATTGGTTGCAAGATACATGACGTCCTCTGCCCCGGAATGTTTCCGCCATCGGTTTCGGGGTGTGACACCATCCTCGAAATCTGACTAGGTTAGAATTTTAAGTGCACTAACACAATCCATAAGATCATGCCAACCATTTCATATCATTAACATGTCCATAACGAACTCGGGAGACCATCCAGAACCCAACCGATGCCAACAACCGCCCAGTCACTTGAAACATTCAATTGCAACAACGACCCAACTCATAGCGAAAACCACTCAAACGAAAAGCAAAAACCCGGTCTACCAGCCATCCCCATCCATTTACTTCACAAACCGGAAGCCCAACAGTCTAAGCACTAGAGACATACATATCGGTTGACGATCATCCACTTGGCATACATATCCCTAAGTCCCTAACCAGAGACACCGTTAGTAGGCACATACAACACTCAAAACATTCCGATCAACAGTTCGACCCATTCCAAGCTCAAAAATAGCCTAAAATCCCCCAACTACACACTTTTCTTTCTAACAAATTGTGTCTAACCAACTACTCCCACAAGTGAAACTATGGTCAAAACCCAGATCGTGTGACATCCATGCTCCCAACAGCTCAAGTGTACAACTATCATCCGAGACACCCATGAGACTCATAACCACCCGGATCACTAACATCCCGGTATTTAAACCAGCATACAACTACCCTTATGTCAATCAAATCCGTTATGGGTTATCAGCAACCCTTTGGACTATCAGCAGTCTTGGAGTTATCAGCAGCTCCGAAAATACTCATAACATCCATCAGCTACTAAAACTCATCTAGTCTAGTAGGTAGCCTACTATGACATAGGTAATACATGGAGAGAATTCCCACAATGCCTCATCATAAAACGAACATGAGTCTGGTAGGAAGACTCCCAACAATGAACTGCCAAAATACTGACATGCCTTTCCCAGCAAGTCAACATTTTGCATTAGTCTAACTCAACCTGTTGGTCACTAAAGCAACAATGACAACACTATATTGCTCAAGCACCCATCATTGCCACTCGATTAGCAAACCAACACACGGGTCTCTATTACACACCACCAGCCCTACCTACAAAGTAAAAACCATGATGGCTCACGACAAGTCGTGAATCCCTCCAGCCATTGAGGTGAGAAGCCCACAGATCCTCGACATTTCCCATCATCCTACTACAACATGAAGATTACCGACCCGCCCCCAACATTTCTAAGGACATACTGCCATCATCTCACTGACCGGTAGGAACCCAGTTAACATCCTACTCTATACTTCCCCGACTATAGGAGCCATGTCATCTTGAAACACACACTCTTCCACAGTCCAACTGTCGCTGACACATCATCAAACAAAATATGACCACACACAATCAAGGCACAAAACAGACCGCAAGCTCCTGCATCAACTTGTAAACCTAACATGGCATACTCCCCAAGAGAAAACACAATGCTCCTCAATCCAAATGTGTTTATTCTTAATCATTACCTTACCCAATGTGATGTACCTGCGAATCGAACAAAATAATGAACCTCTAGTGCTTTTAGACACATTCGTCTAGCAACCATAGCCAGATCCCACACCCTGAAGAAATTGCACAGATCCCACCAATGCACAGATAGCAAATAAAACTTTCAATCTCATGGGAGAACTCCTCAATTTTCCAGAGTGCAGTCAATATACCAACCCAGCCGATCCCAACCACAAGGAGCAACAATTTCACAACCAAGGAATCGAGAGGACCCTTCACAGGGACCAAGGTACAAACTTTACTGAACTTAGATAGGGTTTGACTCATCAATTGCACCCTTAGATGATACAATTTGAATCCTTCGAATAACCTCAGCTGCTACTAATAACGAAACAACCAACGCTCGAAAATGGGTTGGGAACTAAACCCGATGACCCTACACATACTGAACATTACCCTCGTGAAATACTCTTATCAAAATTTGAAGTTGCCTGACACATCAATGACTGTCCATTCTCGGCCATGAATAATTGAACCATACCACGAGCTAAACTTGATCTCTAAATATGATGCACAAAAGGTTGGTTCAACACCCCTCTATCCAGATCCATGGAGCTACCCAAAAAGGAGCTACTTGCCGCAACAAGTTCCTTACCCATCACCTTTCTACTATGAGAACAACTCCTGCGTTCTCAAAGATGTGCACCTAACGACAGATTGTTCTACACCATGATTTTTCCAAACCTTAAATTATACGTATCCATGGAAGGTTCCAACTGATCCTCACAACGAGAAACTTCTTAATCATGAGCACTTCGATGTTGGCCCACTTTCTTACCCCCCATGTGGCCATAAACCCAAACCAAAATCTTGCTCACATGAACTGCAGGTTCCTCTAACCCCTCGCGATAAAACCATGAAATCGAATCGAAAAATGGTCTTCCAAGAAGAATAACCAGTTCTCCCCCACAAAGGGTTTGGACCATCGTCGACTGACGTCTGCAACACCAAAACCTCAGACCGTTTTAACTGTATCATACTCGACTTGACTCTCAAAATGCATAAACAACACGAAATGATCATTCGAACAAGAAAACTCTGAATCTCATATGGAGACTTTGGAGACCTTTCTCCCAGCATCGTCAACTAAACCTAGTGAGAACGACCAGAACTCCATTATGTAGGCTAGGCACCTTCCGAACCGAACTTATGCACCGAAAACTTTACACTTGTAATGTTGATCCATAACTTCATCCTCCCCTTGAGACTCCAAGAATCCTTATCGATGCTCAAAATATAGCTCTAATAAACCCAACATAACTACAAAACTCTCTGACGTCCTAAAACAGGAACCACTCGATACCCCTTCGGACATCCCTGAGCTTCTAGAATATATGATACATATTCCACCTGCGACATGGCCTTCACCTTGGCCATACAACCACAAGAACCATCTAGTCTTAAATTTTATTTCGCTGCGACACAGAGGTGATTTACTACGAACCAAAATTCACCTCCCTTCAGCAGAATCGATGAGGACATCACCATCTCCTAACTTAACCGTCGACTGACCTGTATATAATATCTTCCCCTTGATCTCAGGAGGCGGGAAAACACAAACTCGATACAGAAAGTAACATCCATTGCTATTAGCTGACCGCTCAGCCTCAGACTGCAATCCATGAGTTGATCATGATAGTGGCTTCCTCCTTGAGTCCTGCAACTCAGTCTAACACTACTTCACACAAGGCTAGTGCGGCCTTTGAATCAGCTAACTCATACAGGTCTGCACCAACCAGACCCAAATTGCCACAGACACTAGGGCCCAAATGATTACCGATCTCATTCTAAACAATCATAGTCGATGGGCCGATAGCGATGGGAATGACTGCAATTATGCTAGTGTTATAACACACTATCTACCCTTCCCTAACTCCTTAGAAACCTTTTTTACCCTTACCGATCCCCGTACGGATCTTCTGCTTTCAATAGTATGGGCCCTTACTACCTTTCACATATATTTGTACGTATCCCGAGAATTGCCTCAAATTCTCAAAGTCACTATACCAGACCACTATCAATATCAGATACTTGTGCCACCACATGCACACACTACCACCCATCCTAGACTCTTTCATGCTAGGATTCTTTTTACATACGAACACGCATTAGAATTCTTTTCTAGGAACTCCACCACTATCAGGTGTATCAGCACACCCATATGCTTTGAAAAGCCACCACAATGTGCCTAAAATCCCAACTTAGACTTCCTCATACGTAAGTGATCATACCATCATACTCTAGCACTCCTATAAGATCACTAGGAATATTCACTCCCACCTTGCTATCAGTTGTGACAGAAACTTCCACCAATGTCAACTAACTATCTTACGAATACAATTACATGCAACAAGGATTAAATGGGTTTTCAACTGAAAGATCCTGCACTACAATGGTTGAACTCAAACAATAGTTGCGTAATAGGCCAAATCAGACATTCTAAAACTATTTAGTCATATTGGCATGCAACTTACCATATTCATTCAATAGCTAACTAAAATCAATATATGTTTCACATAGCACAAAGCAAGCAGCATTCGAGCAAAAAAAAAACAACATGCAAAAGGCATCATAAGGATCAAGCAATTCTAAAACGCAATTCATGGGGATCCTTAGCCTACACACTATCCTGCATCTTTAACAGCTCATACATCACACATAAAAGGCATTTCTCCTAATCAGACACTCTAACATGCAATCTTAAGTAGATCCTTAGCCTAACTTATAGCATGCACATCATACTATAACACATATAACAGCAAGTCAATTACGGCATATAAAGAAAGCACGGATATTTTGGGAAATCACTTTTTGAGCTCCGACTGATTGTACACATCGAATCTTCTTTTTTCTTCTCTTGAAATGAACATTCTTCGAAAAGGTTTAGCAAAACTCTCAGCTCCATATTTTAAGTTTAGAAACCAACGAGTGTTCATCCAAATCCCTCAAACCAAGGCTCTAATACAAACTTGTAACATCCAAAAAACCAGGGCTAAATTTTTCACTTTAAAAATAATATAACATCCATTTTTAGTGAAGTTACAACCATTTGTTCATAAACCATTATTATGAAATCAGAGTTAATAAGAAGATAATGTGGAATCTTAAATCATAAATTTGTTAATGTGTGTACGGTCCCGCCTTCGTAATCCAATAAGTACCTATAAAATAGTTAATCCACAACTGTAAGCACAAAGCTTAGTGAGTTCCCAAAAATACCACATACAGCACAACATAATAATCAACTAATAGTTATCATCAAGCTCTAGAGACTATCAATGGTCCCAATGAGCTAACAGCATGCTCGGTGGATTAACAATTCACATCACGGGTTATCAGCAACCATGGGGACTAACATCAATCCCATGGACATACAACAGTCCAAGAGTTATCAATAACTCATTTCACATATAACAAAATTTAACAAATAAGACCCAGTTGGTCAACATGCATATACTACCACACAGGCAAGTATAGTGAGAAGACTCACCTCGCGAATAGCAGCTAGCCCATAACAGCTCACACACCGGGTAGACAGGTACAATGAGACACCTAACAACAATAAAGAAGTACCCTCTCAATCTACACCCTAAAACCCCAAAATTGACCAAGAGTCAACCATGATCAAAGTCAATAGTCAAAGTCAAAGTCCACTTCAGTAGGCCGCCACGTCGTAGCCTCCCATTGCCACATCGTGGGAGAAAAATGAAAGAATAGTTGGGCATCCCCCAGTCACCACGTCATGGCCTCTATTTGCCACGTTGTGGGAACTAGGTCTCAATAGCTTAATGCATTAAGTTATTTCCCTCAACCTCAAGAGCTCTAAAACTCAGATCTAGTCCTTCCTAAGGTCTTGATGGATAAAGTTTCCAACTTTTCCTATTAAGACATCCTAATGAGTCTAGATCTCTAAACCTTGATCCTTAATGGAAACTTAAGGCATGGGCTCAACCTTTAAGCTCTTACTAACCAAAGCCACAAATCCATAACTCCATAATGACTTATTACTTCTATTCCAACATAAAAATTGCAGCTCTATGGACATGCACTACCAATGCAAGTCTAGATCTCAATCTAGGTCAAAATGTGGCAAAAAGACCAAAATCTCATACATGGAGCTCAATACATAATCAAACTTCAGATCCAAAAGATATAGTGACCAAGTCACTAAGATGAGTTATAAAGTTGCAAACTTTATCTCATCAAACCAACCCAAACGTGAATATGAACCAAGAAATGCAATAAATCTTAGAGTTGTGAAGAGAGAACCAAAAAGATGGAAAGTTTATACCTTCCAAAGCTCCACAAGATGCATGAGGTGTAATATCTGAAGTGATGCACTCTACCAACTAGCGAGCACACCACTCCATCTTCCAAATATGCAAGCCAAAACTTCAAACTTCAAGAACCACCACTAATACAACAAGATTCACTCCAAGGAGGCTAGGGTTTCGTTTGAAAGGGTTAGAGGCTAAAAAGGATGCCCTAATCCTTGAGATTGGGTGTTTAAATATGGAGAAAGCCCTAAAAATCATGGGCTTTGGCCGCCACCGCTTCCACGTTGTGGCGACCAACTAAATACGTGATCATGCATGTTAAACTAACATCGTGGTGCTCCAATCACCATATGTGGCACCTAGTTTTTCCCAAAAATCATATATATAATCCCACCAAGCCCTCACCTGACCCATTCTGGGAACAAGTGATACAGTGATACGCTCGGACATCCTGAAATACTCATCCCATTTGTCTACTTCCATGGCGTAAGCTGACTGACGAATTGCGGTTGTGCATTTTTTAATTGGAGAAAAATATTTTCTGCTTCTTGCATCCCGCTTCCATTGGAAATATGGAAAATGGTCTTCCAAATCGCCAACAATATGTAAAAATAACTATTTCCTCATCCGGAACCGTCGTCGAAACTTTTCAGTGTACATGGCGTCATCTGCAAAATAGTCTTCTAAAAGACGATTGTGCCCAATTTCGCGATTTCTCCGCAACAGTGGATTTCTTGTTTTAGTTCGTGAACATGAACTTTGACCTTGTCAGTTTCGAAAATACGCCACTATTTTTGTCATGACGGAACCGATAAATAATGTCTCCTCTTGAGCCATCGAATCGGAGGACGAAGATGACGATGACGACATTGTGTTTGAGTGGATTTTCTGAGAGAATATGTAGAAATAAGTTTGAAAATTATGTTAGATTTGTTTGGTATTTATAGTATGGGAAATGTATTTAAAAAATGAAAAATTAATGTATCTAGCCGTTGAAACTTAAAAAAAAAAAAAAAAAAAGGAAAATAATTTTTTTCTTTTTTGCATGTTACCGTTTGAATAAGAAAAAGAAAAGAATCGACCAATGGAATGAAGAGAGAAGAGGCGGGGAAGCCTCCCTTCACTCGCAAACCGCACACTCGAAATCGCGGTCACGGTGTTTTGTTTTCGGCCGCGGTTCGGTTCCCGCACCTGCTAAACCGCTTGCTCCTTGTGGCCTTGTACTCAGAGGCGCAACATTTTGACTTGAGATATTGAAGATACTTTTAGTATTTTAGTTTTTGCATGAACTTAATAATTTCTCTTATTATAATTTCATGATAAAATTATGTTAGTTTAACATCACATTGTTGTCTTACACATTATTGAGACGTTTTAATATGTTTTTTTTTTTTTTGGAATTTCATTCAGTTTAATAAAAATTAAATTCTTTTGCAAAGGTTGAAATTATTTTAAAATTGGTTTTATATATATATATATATATATATATATATATATATATATATATATATATATATATATATATGGATGTTTCAATAAGTACATTTCTACTATGTGTCCACGTGTAAAAGATTTATAAAATCTTACTAAACTAATAATATATAAAAGAAATATGTTATGATCTAGAAAACCATGTTTACATAATTGCAACCCCATAAGGACATACATGCATATTCATATAAATGTAATCATAAGACCTCAAATTTATCATGTTATACTTGATCAATTATTGGTCATATCTCAAGGCTTTTACATTGATTAGGTTATATTGATTTAATTAAATGTTGGACACACTTGGCAACGGTGATGTGGTAATGGGGCAACCACATGTCTTTTCTCTCTCTTCAGTAGTTTCTTGTTGTTTGGAAAAGCTTGGGCAAGTAAAGGAGCTAAGGTGGAGCTCAACACACTCCAGCCTTAGTTAGTAGTCACATGGTACTGAGAATTTCAATAAGCTTTTGCATTATTTTTTTAAGCAAGCCAACACATAAAAAATGAAACTAAAAAAATCTCTAAGATCTGAGGCATTTCCAAACACTTATAGTTCCCTCAATCACTTATATCAAAAGAGAAACACATCAAGAAGTTGATGAATTAGAAACGGAGAAAATTAAAGCAAGATCATATGTTTCAAATAGATGCTTGACAATTATTACATTATAGTTTGGACTCATTAAATAGAGCAGACATTCAAAATGCATCATTACTTAAACAAGATAGATAACTCCAAAAGAGATGCACAACAATCTAATTCTCTAGTGAATATGTGCATCTCTTATTCAACTAATCAATGAATATCATGCTAACATATGAACATTACTCAATAATTATTGTAGAAAAATTAGAAAAAGAAAAACCAGGACAAAAGTAAAATAGAATGAAGGCAGAAACCATTTTAATATGCAAAAACTACACGGCCTGGTCCAAGACCGGCCAAAAAAATCTCCATTTTAATGTGAAATTCCATTGACTACCAATTTAGGAACTTTGTCAAGGTTAAAGAAATAAGAAAAGGTACGAACCCGAGGAATGGCATCACCACAACAAAGGCTATCATCATACACACATGAAGTCCCATAGCCTTTGTGAGGCTGCATAGTGAAGTCGTTATAACATTCTTTCCCTTCCACTTTGTGAAAACTTTTTATTACACGCAACATAACAAAATTGAGTCCCCAAAACATCAACCCTTAATCGAGATGCAAAAACCACCACAAACCGTGTACCGACCCAACAATCAAGGGTAAAATTTTCATTTTTAATATAACTAAAACATTGATACCATTTAATTCCAAATCATAGTTCAGTAAATCATTTATCAGAGTTCATCCCAAAATCATTCATTGCGGAAATCATAGGTGTGTGCATTGCGATCAATCCGAGCTCTTCTTTTCCAAATCGATGATACCTGAAACCAAAACTGTAAACCGTAAGCACAAAACTTAGTGAGTTCCCCAGAGCATACCCCACAGATAATCCACATAACACATATCATATCAGCTATAAAAACTATATCTACCACATACGCCATATCAATCACATAAGCCATACATATAAACATATAAGGATGTCGTGGGATCGTCCCCAGGGTCTTACTCCAGGATGTCATGGGCTCCCCACATGGTCTTACACCTAAGTTCCATGGGCTCTCCCATGGTCTTTAATAGGAAAGTCATGGGCTCTCCACATGGTCTTACATCCAGGTGTCATGGACTCTCCCATGGTCTTCCATGCAAGTATCACAAAGACAACTAGCATACCATATAATCACTAGCATACCACCTATACATGCATATCAGACATATCAGTAGTGAATCTACATTGACACTACAACATAGTAGGAAAGCCATGGGCTCTCCACATGGTCTTACATCCAGGTGTCATGGGCTCTCCCATGGTCTTCCATACCAGCATACCACATATACCACTAGCATACTTCCTGTCACATAACCAGCTAACATGCCACATAATACAACTTCATCTAGTGAATCATATATCATAAAATGAGCCAGCCTTGGTGCCTTAGACCCATTGGTATCGTGAGAAGACTCACCTCGCATTCAGAAGTTTCTCACATGAATTCCTTAACTGCTGCCCCGCCAGTTTCCCGAGCTGTCACTACCAAAACAATATACCCACTTAGCAATTAGGTCTCATCCATATTCCTTAATCCATGCATGGGGTAAAATGACCATTCTACCCCTGGCCTAGTCTGATCCAAAACTAAGGCCCAAACCCAAAACAAAAGCCTAACACTATAATGTCCATAAAACCAACAATGGCCCAATTTTCCAAATTGGGCCCAGACCTTTATAATGGACCTTATACTAAAGCCCAATATTCTCCTTGGTCAATAATCCTGACCCTAATTGGCCCACGAAGGCCCACAACAACCTAATCCAAGAATTGGCCCAAGCCGAGGCCCACAAATGTGAAGTCTTTTTCTATATTGGGCCACAAGGCCCAATAAGCCCAACTATTCCAATATTGTCCCAAGATGCATTCAGACCCAACCATCCGTAAATCCATGCCCAAAACCATTAGGGCCCAAAGGTCCGAAGTCCACTAAGGCCCAAGTCCTCTTGAGAGCGTACGCCCAGCGTACCTCTTCTGTACGCTTAGCGTACTGGGCAAATGGACTTTACGCGTAGCGTACTACATAGTATGCCCAGCGTACAAACAACTCGTACCCAAAATCAATTAAGTGCTTAATAATTGATCCCATCAGTCTAAATCACATATCTGAGCTATATTTGACGTCTAAACCCATAAAGTCACTGACTTGGTGACTTTGCATGCCCCAAACAAACCCAAACTCCAAAAATGACATTCTACTTCCATGAAAGTGACCCTAACTCATGCATGAACCCATTGGGACCTTCAAGATGGAAATTTTCTATCTTAGGGACTCAATTAGCATCAGGGGTGGCAACCCCAAGTCTAAGAATCAAATTTGATCCATAAAGCTTCATCCTTGGTACCAAAATGAACTAAAACTCACAAATGAGAGATCTAAGATATCAATGGTCAAGTTCAGAGCTTTATACCTTCATCAAGCTGAGAATGAGTCCTAAAAGCCAGATCCATAAGCTCCTCCTTGATTCCTATCTTTGCATCAAACTCCATCTTCTTGAAAATGGATCAAACACCCCAAAAATGGACTCCATGAGCTCAAAATGCCACCATAGATGATATATGACGATTTCTAGGGTTTAGAGGGGTGGAGGCTGAAGATATTAGGGTTAGGTTATGAGATAAAGAGCTTAAATAGGGTTCAAGACCCTAAAATAGGGATCTGATCTTACTGGACTACGCCCAGCGTACATATGGTACGCCTAGCGTACTCCGGGGAATATTCGCGACCCTCTTGGTCAGTACGCCCAGCGTACTACCTTCTTCACTAGTACGCCCCGCGTACTCTTTGTGTACGCCCCGTGTACTCGGCTAAGCCTGAAAACCACGAAACTTCCGAAGGCCATAACTTCTTCGTTATAAGCCCGATTTCGACGATCCTTATATCCATGGAAAGGTGACGAGAAGCTCTACACTTATAACAACTCAAACCTTTATTAAGACCTTTCGAACAAAAATCCATTTTCCACAAAAGCCCGAACTACCACTTTACCGAAATACCCTTAGGCTCAAAAACACGAACCGAACACCCGGATCACTTCTAATACATCACCCGCACCCAAATGGGCCTAGATCTTACCTTTTCAAAAGTCATAATCCTTATGACGACCGATCTTCGATCCACATCCTCAGACTAAGAATCGATTCGGAACAAGATGTTACAAACCGAAAAAGATTTTAATCATAGAGCTTGTAGATGGAAATACATGTGTAAATATTTTCCGGATGTTTATTGTCTATCACCCAGATGATAATAGGATGGATCAACATAGATGACCTGAAGCAGAGAGAAAAATTAATTCTTTAAATTTTATATCTTTCTAGAATCATATTCATGCACGTACTAAAGATAAACCAATATCAAATGTCAAAATTATAAAAAAAAAAAATGGAAAATACGAGTTTATAACTCATCTAAAAAATCTACTTTTTGTTAGTTTCTACTTTTTGTTAATTATTAGGAAGATGTTTACAAATGATAACCACATGCATACAAAGTACAACTGTAGCCTGACTCCTGCAATCTCGAAGCAATGATCTACACACAAAGTGATCTAATTATAAATCATATTGGAAAATAAATTTCAAACTATTAAATCTCATAGATTTTGATTTAGAGGTACTTCTCCCGATCAGGAATGTTCTTCTTGTGCAAGAGCAATATGAAAGAGATACCATCAAAGTGAAAGAAACATTGAAACCCATATATTTTTCGTTTCTTTAGCCATGGTCTTCGCCAGGAGGTGAAAAGTCGAACCGAAAAACGGAATATATGAGCATACCCACTTTTAATAGCAAATGACCTATTTACTTCCTCAAACACCAAATTCAAATATTTTATAACCAAGATCAAACCTGTAATGAAGATTGGAATTATAATTGTAAGCTGATACGATTTTATGCGTTTTGAAGGTCTGAATTCGATGACAGATGAAGATGAGGCTGGAGGTTGTGAATCGTGGATTGGTGGAGAATAGTCGAGAAAGGCGGTGTGCAAATGATTTATTTATTTTTGCTTTTGAGGTATATATGAAATAGAGGAAGTTCTTAGTCACTCGGATTCAAATTGGGATACGATTTGTATACTGATTTATTGCAATTTTTAATGATATCTTAAAAGATTGTTGCTATTTTAAGGAACACATTCAATCAAAATGGAGATAATATTGGGATCACACAGGTTGACTATAGTTTCTGCGGGTGAATATATTGTATAGGATTTATTTATTTAATTTAATTAATATAAGATGAAGGATAAAATAGTAATTTAACTTTGATAGGAAAATGAATGTAGGAGATGTCATGTGTCAAAAAGGATTCATTTATTAGAATATAGATTAGTACATTCTTATTTAATTTAATTATGACAAAATTACAAAAATGGTCCCCATGGTTTGCCAAAAGTCACAAAGTCAATCCCTGCTAATTTTTTTTTACGAACATGGTCCCTTTGGTTTCCAAAACTTGCATCAATGGCCCTTTTTGCTGACGTCGTTACTGTTCATCCGTTAGTGTAAGGGTATTTTGGTCTTTCCAAGTAGCAGGGACTGGGTTTGTGACTATGGGTAAACCATAGGGACCATTTATGTATTTTTTTTCTATATTTTATGTTTATGAGTTTGTGACTTTTCCACCCATTTACTTTGAATGGTCCCTATGGTTTACCCATAGTCACAAACCCAGTCTCTGCTACTTGAAAAGACCAAAATACCCTTACACTAACGGATGAACAGTAACGGCGTTAGCAAAAAGGGCCATTGATGCAAGTTTTGGAAACCACAGGGACCATGTTCGTCAAAAAAAATTAGCAAGGACTGACTTTGTGACTTTTGGCAAACCATATGGACCATTTTTGTAATTTTGTCTTTAATTATTATCAATATCATGTAATGTAGGAGATGTCATGTAAGCATTTCCGAATTCTTGACAAATAACCGAAAGGTTCCTTATTATGTGGGTATTCGAAGAAGTGTAGACCAATATAGATTTCTATAATAAAGTTTCTTAGATCCAAAAAGTATAACTAGATACACCGGTGGAACTAGAAAATTATTATCGATATCATGTATGTAATTTATACATTTCTCAATAGCTTTACTTATTCATATAAATGTAAATTTTTTACCAGGTTGAATATCTTGACAACCTATGTAGGAGTTTTGCCGCCTTGAATATGTTGACAACTTGTTAGTAAAATACATGATTTCAAAACAATGTTATGACTTTTAATGTACTTAATTCACCTTATTTTTATTCCAACCTTATTACGGATATTATTCATATGCGGAATGTAGTTATCCTTCTATTCAAATGAGGCACACGTATTTCATTTCAAGAATTTATCCATCGAATAGACCAATGTGTGAATTGTATATTTGGTTAGTACACTCGTAGAGAGATCTTATTCACATCATTGGGAAGTTGTCACGAGAATTATAAGATATAAGGGCGATGCTATATTATATATGTATATACAAAGGGTGTCCATGGACGCCCCTTGATTTGGAAAATAAATTGGATATTATATCAGATTTTTAGATGGACACCTTTGATTCCTTGATTTTTCTTAGAAGTTTTATTTGCTTAAAAAAATGTGAATAATTAGTTTTGCATACACTTCCAATCTTTGTATACTTTTTACTCCAAATAAAATACTTCACCGATATGTCTATTTTGTTAATTTAGGATGGATGGAAAAAGTCTTTTATTCTTGCTTTTTATGTCAAACATTTTTAAATTTTAGGAAGATATGAAAATGATACTAAAAATCAAACCCCAATTTCAAATCAACTCGATTTAACAAATCATGAGTTATTACATCAAGATCACTCATACATTAATCTTATACAACTTCTCATCAATTTTGTTTACAGATTAATCAAAAAAAAAAAAAAAATTTATTCGCAACCAAAAATGGTGTCAACTCAAAACCACGGTTGAAAAATTCTGGTCCTCTTTATTCACGTTGACTCAAGATGTGTAACAAGTGAAAGTGAGTTTTTGAAATCAAGTATAGCTTGCTGACGTGGCGTAAGATTGGAGGAGAGTTAAGGCTTGTTCAGTGATAGCACGATTTCTTGCTTGATGAATCCAGTCACCTACAACTTCTGTTGCTTGACTTCCTTTTAGACCATTTTCAAGTGTTTCTGCAGCTTCTAGAAGCTTCCCATCTGCTAACAAACTTTCTACCCGGTTTATTACTGACTCGATTCCATCACCTGACTTGTCCGCTTCCTTCACCTAAATTTTTAATCATTATTATAAAGCAAGTGATATATAAATAGTATATTTTTAGGTTTTAGACTTTGGCCACAATATTTTTTGTATGTTGGCAGGTTTGGTCCATGTATAGAAAACAAATTACAAAAACTGTCCCTATAAATTACAGAAAAGATCCCTGGGTATTTTCTTTACGTTTGGCCACAACAGTTTCGTATGTTGGCAGGTTTGGCCCCTGTATAGAAAATAAATTACAAAAATTGTCCCTGTAGTAATTTACAGAAAAGGGCCCTACGTAGTCTTTTATGTTTGGGTTTTAGATTTTGGCCATAATACTTTGGTATGTTGGCAGGTTTGGTCCCTATATAGAAAAGTATACTTTTAAGTTTTATACTTTGGCCACAACAGTTTCGTATGTTGGCAGGTTTGGCCCCTGTATAGAAAATAAATTACAAAAATTGTCCCTATAATTTATAGAAAAGATCCCTATGTATTATTTTACGTTTGGGTTTTAGAATTTGGCAACAATACTTTCGTATGTTGGCAAGTTTGGTCCCTGTATAGAAAAGTATACTTTTAGGTTTTAGACTTTGGCCACAATAGTTTCATATGTTGGCAGGTTTGGCCCCTTTATAGAAAATAAATTACAAAAATTGTTCCTGTAATTTACAGATGTATTTTTTTACGTTTGGGTTTTAGACTTTGGCCACAATACTTTTATATGTTGGCAGGTTTGGTCCTTGTGTAGAAAATAAATTACAAAAGCTCTCCTTATAATTTACAGAAAAGGTCCCTGCATATTTTTTTAACAGAAATGGTCCATGTGTTTAAATCGTATACTCTTTGGTCCATGACGTGTTTAAAAAAATTAGAAAAATGGTCCATGCCTAATAGAAAATTAAAATACTAATAATATAATGAAGAGGAAATCAGAGATCTGAAGGTACCTTTAATACGGATGCAATGTAAGCCAATGAATGGGCCAATATGCCACCGCCACCTGGCGGCATTAAGCTGAAGTGCCGCAGTGTCCCTTTCAACCCATCAAACTATAAAAAGAAAAAAAACATGATATATATAAATTAAATGAGGAGGGCATTTACGTCTTTTTGCACGGAGAAAGGATTACCTTGTGATTTAATTGGAGTATGGTATCTGTCCCATTTTTTAAAGTGTCTTCAGGAAGTGAAGCAATGACCAAACCTAATAAGGAATCTTTATCGATTCCATCAATGTAGCTTTTAAGAGCTTCTATTTCTTTCTCTATAGGCAACCCTTTAGACAAAGCATCTTCTAGTGCAAGAGCACCCTGTAAATATAAATCTTAATTAATTCATCTCACACCAAAAAAAAAAAAAATTGTAATTCTATTATAGCATCCTACTTTTATTCGTTTCTATTACAGCATTGCAGATTTTGTTTTTTTAGGGTTAATTACATAAAAGACCCTATATTTTGTGTTTTTTCCGGATTAAAGCTCAAGTTTATTTTATTCCTAAAAAAGACCTTAAATTTTCCATTTTTCAATTTGGTCCTTTTCAGCAGGCTTACCGGTAATCTTTTTCCGGTTTTACACCAAGATGTAAGAGCTTTTTTAGAAAAATAAATAAATAAATAAAGTTGAGCTTTAATCCAATAAAATGGCAAAATGTAATGTAAGGGTTAAATACAAGAAATAGCAATGTACTTTCATTTATTTTTTGTATTATGTCATCATACTTCTAATTATTTATATTACAACATTGTGCTTGCGATTAAGGCATTGTATTTTGAAAAATTATATTCTTATTAACACATTATACATTGAAAAATCTACCCAATTTTATAAGTGAAAATAGCTTTGTAATTACTAATTAGATTACACTGCTATAACTGGTGAACTTTTCAAAGAACAATGTTGTAATAGGAAGAAATGAAAGTAGTATGCTATATATAATTACTATTACCTTATGTAAACATAAGAATTAGGGTTAATCTCATAAAAGACCTTATATTTTGTGTTTTTTCCGGATTAAAACTCAACTTTATACTTAATGGGACCTAAGCAAAGATTTTGAAAAAACTAATCAACAAAAATACACAATTAAAACCCTAATTACAAAAATCCACATCCACAGAGCATATAATAATACGTAAGGCAAAGAAAATGGTCTAAAAAACAAACCAATGCAAGCTTGTGGACAGAATGTGTCTGGCGAGCCTCTTCAGATCTTGCATAGAATGCCATACACAAAGCATTTATCTGCATAATAATTTTTTTTTAAAAAAAAAAACATTAATTTCCTGTCAAAAAAACACCAACTAAAATATGATTGTGTCGCCATATTTACTATTGTACCCTCTTTCCTAACATGTGTAATCAAGTGTATGTTACGTTTCTAATAAAGTAGCATTGGTCAAAAAGGTAAAAAATAATAATAATAGTAAACTAATTTGTTGATGTTATACTAAAAGAGAAAGAGAGGAAAAAAAATGTTTCTTAGATTAGATTAGACGTGAACGTTTACACCTTGGAAAGTTATTATTAATATCTTTTTAAAATTTTAGTGATGATTATGGTATATTGTATTTTCATTTTTCTTATTACAGCATTATAAGTTTTAATGATTATAAGAAAAGAATTAAGTTGATGTGATCATACATTGAGATTTGCCTCTTCCATTTTTTCAATTTGGGATGCTTTCTCACTTGCAATTGCTGCAGCCAATTCAGCTTTTGCTAAATCCTTCAATTTCATTACCTCCAATTCTGCTTCAGACTCCTGACAATTTCAACATCTACTATTTACACGAATAACTACAAAAACAATAGCAATCTACTTTTATTCATTGTAAGATTCTACTTTCATTTCTTCTTATTACAGCATTGTACTTTGAAATTGAATTTATAATGCTATAATTAGGTGGATTTTCAAAGCATATTATCCTAATATGAGAAAATTTGTAAGTAAATTTCTACAATTAAGTGGAACTTTGAAAGTAAAATGCTTTAATAAGGAAAAAATAAATAAAAGTAAATGTAAGTAGGGATTCTATATTTCTTGCATTTAAATAATGGAAATATGATTGTACCTTCTTTTCAATCTCCATTCTGAATTCCTCTTCTAACTTTTCCTGAAGTGACTTGAGAGCTGCAGCTGCTTTCACCTTTTCTTTATGTAATTCCTACAAATAAATATAATAATAATTTTAGATGCCAATCACACATAAAACACCCAACATTTACCATTAAATTAGTGACAAATTGTTCATCAAAAAGTATATATATATATATATATATATATATATATATATATATATATATATATATATATATATAAACAACCTTATCCAAAATTGTCTCTCTTTCAGCATACATGAGTTCACGTGCTCTTGCATCTTTCAACTCCTTATCATATTTCTCCTAAAATATATTTCAAAAGTTAAGCAGGAATGGAACAATAGTAGGGTTGTAGGGGTAGAAAGGGAAAACAATAGCAATTTTGAGAACAAATAGTCTTGCCTTTAATAACCTCTTTTCTTCAGAAAAAATACGAGCATCCAAATCTTCTTGTCTTTTTTCAGCTGTGTGAATGGCTTGCAAGAAATCCAAAACTATCTTTCCATCATTTGCCACGTAAATGTCATTATTACCCATCACAGCCTCAGCTATTTCCTTCATTTTAACATCACAAGAAATTGGAAATTAGTAACTTGTTTCCTCGAGGCATATAATATAACTACAAATAAAATTATGTTTTTGGTATCTAACCTTCTCTGGATATGAAGATACTGGAGCACTTTCTTCAGCCTTATCTTTTAAAAGGTATTCATCAAGAAGGGCATCTGGCTCTTTATTATCGTTGCTCAGGATACCCTAAAAAAAAGATTTAGGGTTTGATTGGTTGTTTTCATATGAATTTTTTATATTATATGCAAATACAATGTATAGTTTAAACTCTACTTTATACATTATTAAAGCTCTTAAAAGATTAAAACACCAATATGGTCATAGAAACTTCTAGTTAATTTTAGAAAATAAATTGAACTTCAACTAAAATTATTGAACTTTTTAAAAAAGATTTGAGTTATTATTAGTTACACAAGCAAAAATGAGTTATATTGTGATTCTTCATTCCATTCCATGATAGAATAAAGGGTTAATCTCAAAAAAAGATCTTATACTTTGTGTTTTTCCGGATTAAACCTCAAATTTATTTTTTGCCTGAAAAAGACCTTGTATTTTTTCATTTTTTCTGATCTGGCCCTTTTAGTCATTTTTTTCCAAAAAAAAATTGTAAAACGCAAGGGTTTTTTCAAGAAAAACTAACAAAGTTGAGGGTTTATTTGGAAGCAGTTAGAAGGTTGAGGGTTTTTTTGGAGAAAAAAAAAAGACAAAGTTGAGGGTTTTTTTGGAAAAAATACAAGGTCTTTTTCAGGAAAAAATAAAGCTGAGGTTTAATCCCAAAAAAAAGCACAAAATATAAGGTCTTTTATGAGATTACCCCTAGAATAAACAAAACCTACTTACCAATGAATGAAAAGTAACAACATGGAAGGAATCACTTTCCTTCAACGGAATGAACCATTCCATTCCTTTCCTTTCCCAATTCCATCATACCAAACACCATCTAAAATGCTCTAGAACCATTATGCAAAAACAAAAACATACCTCAGACTTTATCTCATTTGCTTCAAGAACTGGAGCAACCTCATTCAGTATTGAGCTACTTTGAACTTCCTCATGCTCTTCTGTAGTTGACTTCAAATCTTGACTATTTGCACCAAGATCCTCTTGAATCTTAGCTATTGCATCATAACTATCAGAAGTTGATATTGGCAAATCACCCTCTTGTCCAGAAATAACATCTTGAGGTTCCAAAATTGGTAATTTCTCAATTTCAGACTGATTTTCTTCTTCCCTTTTGCCATAATACGGATCAGTTTCAATTCCCTTCTCACTATTGTCAACAGGTGGACTTAAAATCTCAGAATCTTTAACATTTTCAACAGCAACTTGTTCTTCTGACACTGACTTTTCAGGTTCTTCATGGACAATTGGGAGTGGATTTGTGTTAAGATCATTATTCTGTTCCTTGGTTAATACTTTATCAAAGTAGCCAGTCTGGTAAGCTGTTATACCAGCAACACCTAAGGCTATACTTCCTATAAAAACTTTGGACAAATTGCCCCCAGAGTTTGGTGGATTTTCTGGTGAATTTGACTGAGATGCAGTAGAGAATTCCTTCCTAGAGGAAAGATACAAAGGTATCTGCTACAAGTGTTTCAGCCATGAAGAAATAAGAGTGTAAACAATATGTTTTCAACAATCTGCATTGAAGTATTTATACAGGATTTTCCTATACTTTCTTATTTTACACAAACAAGTAAATATACGCATACATATAGAGTATAGGACAAACAAGTATGAGAAATATGATAACAAATGGTTAAAAAAGTAACCAGCTAGTCAATTTTACATGAAAAGTCCTTATTTGCACCTCTTAAACCAACTTTCTCTTTCTAGAACTTGTGGAATTAGACAGACATGTTAACCTAATGTAACAACTTGCCAAGTTCAAAACATTATACTCAACCTTCTACAAGAGATAAGAGCATTCTAGAGAATACAGGACTTCTTAATAGGATTTATCAAAAATATATAGGTTTACTGAATATGTTTATTGGTTCACGTTTTCCATAAAGCTCAACAATGCTGTTAAGGATAGATATTTATTAAATCATTTTGCATTAAGAAGGATAGAAAATAAGGTCCGCAAACATGCCTGAGTTGTTATTCGTGGTGAAATCCTTCCAACTGATCGACGAGAAGATATTTCCAAAATAGACCTTCAGAAGAAAAATGATAATAGTAAATTGACTGAAAATTCAGACTAAAGATTATCTGTCCTGTTTTGGATACACAATAAAACTATGGAAGGTTTACAAATTCAACATTGCTGGTGATTCATTCAAGTTTCAGGATCACTACGTTTGAATGAAAATAAGAAAAATCCAGAACTCAAAGATAAAGGAGAAAGGTAACAAATGCGGGTTAATTAAGAACACTAAACCCTAATCCTGAAGCACTTACAGCTTCACAAAATAATCAAATCACGTATACGACCATAAAAAACCCTAGAGCAACATTCGAATTAGAAACTAAACTATATGTTAACTATTGACGCATAGCAATGAAGTAATGGAATTTGTGATTGTACCTCCGCAGCATGGTCGACGGAGATTGTAGTGCTGCCAAACTACAAGTTGTTGAAGATTGGAGAAACAAGGTACGAAAAGATGGAAGGTGTGGCAGGAAATCAAAAGCGTTTCCTGGAGGAGGTCTGTCGATTTAGGGGTGGAGATGGAACATTTAGCGGTTCTTGCGTTGTTAAAATGGCTCTTGCTTGATGCGTATCATCAATGGAATATTACACAAGAAAATTTAGTGAAATACTTTTTGTAGTTCGGTTTATTTTATAGATAAACACTCTTTTATTTCTAAATAAACAAATATTGTTTGTGAAAATAAAAATAGAATTAACCCTTATAAAGAGTAATTTATAAAGAGTAATCTAATAAAACTACATTTGTAAAAATGACTACCATCTTTGGAATAAGTTATTTCGGAAAAGCATTATTCATTCTAAAAAAGTTAGTGATAGATATAGTTTGGAATCCTAAATCTGACATTGTGTATTTCGAACTCACCTACTCAATTTCGGAATACGATAGAAAGAACTGTACATGTAGGACTGACATTCCGAACACACATTTAAGAAACCAAAAAACTAGGTTTTCATTCCATATGTAACATGTGGTATTTCATTTAGTTATTCATTTACAACCAGAATCCAAAATTCTCTTTATTATAGCTGCTTGAATATGACTTTCTCAAACAACGATCACGAAGAAAGCTTTACCAACATTTCTATTTACTTGCACATCGTTGGAAATATGAACCCTTATAGTTACACGAACATCAAAATTGATGTAATGGATCGTTTCTAACTCTGCTTTGTGGCTATTAGATGTGTGGTAAATAATTTTATTAAAGGGCACAAATAAACATGTATAAAAGAAGAGTTGCGTTAATACTCATGTTAAAATTTAAATGTTTCAATAAAAAAATTTTAAAAGGCACAAGGGTTCATCCCAGATCTTGAAAAGTTGTAAAAAGTAAAAACAATCAATGATAAAAATTATAAAAGGTAAAAGTTGTTAATGATAAAAATAAGATATGAAGGAGAACATAAGTAATGTCAACCTTGCTTACAACTTTGCCTTAGGGCCATTTTGTTTAGTAACAAGACTATATCCAATCATCTTCCCTACAAGAACACCAAATTATCATTATTTTGTAAAAGTTTGAAAAAAAAAACATTTCGTTATGAAAGTAAGTAGAAAATAATTTCATACCATAAATCTCTTCGACCTTTTCAGTTTTTACAATGTGAACTCCACCCTGAAGACCACATGTAAACTTCCTCGAAAGAAATTAGTGCCAAGTGCTTGAATGTCAACTACTTTTATTGCAAATGAACATTGAAGTACAAAATTATAGTAGATTACAACTTCTAGACATTAACCTTTTGAGAAGTTGGAAGTTGGAACTACCATTAAGAAAAAAAATATTAAGAAAACCATAACAACATGTTTCAACCATTAAAGCTTATTACATCATTTTTTGGCATTTAAAATGAACCAACTTTGGTCTTGGTTTTACCTCCCATGAATATCCTTTGAACATCCAAAGAAAATAAGTTTACCTTTAATTACCTCCTTTTCATATAGAAAAGTTGTTTATGTAACATCCCCAATTTTTTACCATAATTTTTATTTTTATTTATTCAATTAAATCAGAGTATAATTAAATTATGCGGAAAACATGATGTCAATGCGCGTGTGTACAGTCAAGCTTTACCCTTCTCACGATCCGAAGAAATACCTGAAATCATTTGTAAACAATTGGGTAACCACGAAGCTTAGTGAATTCCCCGAAATACCATATATCACAATACATATACATGCATGCAAATAATAATTTACGACCTTTCGTTGATTCGTCGATTGGCTCACGACCTTTCGCCGATCCACCAATTGGATCACGACCTTTTGTCGATCCACCAATAATATGTGTATTTAGACTTACAGTTTGCCTACCATTTCGTCGTTAAAACACAAGTCTATAGGCTCTCGGTCTGTCATCGTTCCACCGTCAACCCCTAACTTAACCGTAATAAATCACTTAGATACAGCAACATTTGCGCACATAGAGACTACACTTTCGTCTCTACTAGTATAGGCACATAGATACTATACTTTCTACTTTGCTAGCTTTAAGTACACTAACATTAAGCACCTAGAGACTATATTAGTAGCTATTATATCCCAACATACATGGATATATATATATATATATATATATATATATATATATTGTAATACATATTATAGTGAGATAACGAGCTTGATTGAGGTGTCTGACTTGTCAGAAAGTCAAGGTCGAACATCAGAGACCCCATGAAAAGATGCAGCCACTACCCATTCACATGTGGAAGTGGGAAGAGATCACTATGGACTTTATTACGAAGTTGTTAAGGACGGCACATGGGGTTGATTCAATATAGTTTATTGTTAACATGTTGACCAAGAGTGCTTATTTCATCCCCATTTTAGAGAGCATTCCCACCGAGAGTTGTCGACATCTACATCATGGAGGTGGTCGCTCGTCATGGGGTTCTAGTTTTATAGGTCTCTGACCGCGATGTTCGTTTCACCTCCAGGTTTTGGAGGAAGCTTCATGAGGATTTGGGCATTTTAGTGGCACTTTTTGGTCATTTTAGTGCCACTTTTTGGTCATGAGGAAGTTTCATAGATCTAGTCATTTGTCATATTTGCCACTTTTTGGTCATTTTAGTACATAAATTTTAGATCTTGAAAGTTTATAACCTTTTTATGGATAAAGTTGGAAACTATATTCATCTATACATCATATTGATTCAGATATGAAGTTTGGAGACTTGGACTTAGTGGATTAAGTTGAGAAAGATGCATTTTTGGTCTCCTTGAAACTTAAAGACTAGATCTTCGTTGTTTGGACCATCCTAGGGGATAAAGTTGGAAACTTTATCGACTATAAAGCTATTAGAAACCAAATATGAGAATTTAATGGTTAACTTTTTGTATTATGCACTTAATGGGAGGTTTGGTTTCAGCGTGAGTATGCAAGGCATACATTTAGGTATGCAGCACGTAACACTATGTTGTCCCATAAAATCCAAGTAATACTCTATGTAGAGCGTAGATCTGGAGCATACAGGACGTATTCGGTCTGATGTTGACTTTTCACTTTTGACCGTTGACTTTGACCAAGTTTGACTTTATGTCATTTGGGGTAATTTGAATAGTAAATTGAGGCTTGTTTAGGTGACTTGTAGGGATGTAATATTCATAAAATTCTTGAAAATTTTAAACTTTTTAAGCAAACCCAAAACCATCATTGTTTAGAATTGTTTTCAAAATAAGTTTCACGTCAGAGAAATCCCAAAATCGTAAAACAACACATGAGGAGGTGCACAATCACGCCTTCGCCTTCCCGCGATCCTCCGAGGTACCTGAAACATAATCTAAAATTGTAAACCGAAAGCTTAGTGAGTTCCCCCAAAATACTGATACAATACAACTAGCACAAACATAATAACAGCATGTTATGGGTCCAATCAACCATCGAGTTGGTATACCCCAGGCCCCTTAACCATCGACTTGGAATACCAACATACTATGGGTCCAATCAAACATTGGGGTTGGAATACCCCAGGCCCCTCAACCATTGGGTTGGAATGCCAACATACTATGAGTCCAATCATCCTCGGGATGGAATACTCCGGGCCCTCAACCATCAGGTTAGAATGCCTCGCCTGTTGGATTACACACAAAGCAGTGAAGCCTCGGCCACCAACCAAACATGTGCACATATTACAGATAAACATACTATCAACCAGCTAGCAATAAATAAACAAATCTTACTGGTTAGTAATCATAACATTATCCTATCTAACAGGATACTGATCTAACAGATCACAATAACATAACATACACAATAGGATATCAATCCAATGGGTTGGCCTTGGTGTCGTCGAGCCCTAAGTATAGCAAGGAAAACTCATCTCACAATGTCGAAATGCACCGAAACCTCCAACTGCTGACTCACGGAAAATACTGAACTATCACAATAAACAAACATCCAATTAAAAATCGGGATACCATTATTGAATAGGGATCCATACTTGGGGTATATTCCATTTTACCCCTTCCCTAACTGGGCCAAGGCCCAAGTCCATATCTTTGATCCCAAAGGCCCAAATTACTTTAAGGCCTATGATTGGCCTAATTTTCCAAATTGGGCCCAAACCCCTTATTGGGGCTTATCCAAAGGTCTAATCCTTTATTTAGCCCAAAACACACTTATCCAGATAGTCTATTAGGGCCCAAGTATCAAAGCCCAATAGATGGCCTAATACCCGAAGCCCAAAGTTCGAAACCCGAATAGAAGGCGTATGCGAGGCGTACTCCTTCGAAACGTTGGGCGTACTTCGCCTCACATTGACCACCTACGGGATGGTTGACTCAGTACGCGGGGAGTACCCTCACATTGACCACCTACGGGATGCTTAATGGATTAAACACTTAGCTCAAACTTCATATCCATGACTCAAAAGCACTATAGAACCATAAAGTCTCAAACTTTAAGACTTTGGTCGTCCAAAAAGTTTTTAATGCATGGTCTTAATCCATTAAGACCTCCTACAAAGAACATGGAACCAAACTATCTAAAGGGACCTCATTTTTATGTCTTAGGACCCATCCTTGGGTCTGAAAGGACAACCAAACATGTCCAAAACAAAGCATGCACAATATTGGGACTTTTGGGACAAGAAGAACACCATAAAGATACCAAATAATTATTGGGAGTTGAATAAGCTGACGATAAAGAACTGTGATCCACTTTCCGATGATTGATGATCTATTTGACCATCGGTATCTATGTAACAGCTATCCACATCATCTTTTTGTTCTATGCATTATCTTTTACATGTTATGGTTTATGCATTGTCTGTTCCATGTACACAAATTGCTTATTTTTTTCCTGGTAAAAGAAGTTAAATATCCTCCTACAAAGTCATCCTACTTTTCCTCCTACTCATTGGTAATATTGTGGATTTTAAGATCCTTGACAAAACCACAACTAGTTGATAAAGCCAATGACCAAATTGGTAATTTCATGTACATAAATTGCATGGTCGTTTCCATGCACATAAATTGCTTAATTTTTTGGTAATATCGTGGGTTTTAGGACCTTTTGATAAAGTCATATGGATTTAACTTGAACTTTGATTATTTGTATTTAATGGATTGAACTTTGTTTATTCTTCTATTGATTTATGTATACGTATGAAAACATCATTAGGTCTTTGATCTTTTTTTGTATTTAATGGATTGAACTTTGTTGTAATAGAAAGATCAATATGTTTGTTTGTAGTATTTATTAAGTTGTGAATTTTATTACTAATACGTGGAAAGTTGTTTTTATTAGAAGATTAAAGGGAAAATATAAATTCAGTCCTACAATATTTTCTTATTTGTTTTAAAAGGTCGTTGATCTTTTTTTTTTGTGCATTCTAGGTCCTTAAACTTTCAAATTATAGGTTAAACAGAGGAATATCTCCAAAATGAAGGGGTCATCAAGTTGCCTAGGTGAGCTGAAGTCCACATAGCATTTTGGTCAGCTGAAGTTGTCCACGGGGTGCTGACATGACTTCTATATGATTTTTTTTTGTTAAAAGTTTTTTTTGTTTAAAAATTATTTCTAAATAAAATCTCTTTAAATATTCAAACACTACTTACAACCATTCATCGCTAACATTGACCCTTCTGATGAATTGAAAATATTAAGCAGGAACGAACAATCAAAACAAATGAGAGATTTGAAAACTTTGATTAACATTTTCCAAAAAAACATATCTTGAAGGCTACAAATCCAAAAACATTTCTTAAAGTTTACAAATCCGGAAACATTTCTTAAAGTTTACAAATCCAGAAACATGTTGTCACACCCCAAAACCGGAACGACGGAAACGTTCTGGGGTGGATGACGTCATGTCAAGTATCACAACACATGCATTATAGTAATCAAAGTACAACAAAACATTGCATTAATAGTAATAGGTTTACATGGTTTACATATCAATACATCAAAGTAATACAAGTAATAATATAGGCACAGCTTGGTACTAAGCTATCTTCATCAACAGCTCTGGAAATGTACCTGTCTAAAGCTGACCTGAGAATACAAGTTATTTGAAAAGCGAGTATCAGCATTTTTACAAATGTTGGTGAGTTCATAAGTATTTAGTGTCATTTTATCCAAATAACTTTAATAAAAGTGGTAGTTTTAGAGTGTCCATTACATTAGTGTCTTTTCCAGAAAATCCTATATTTTCTTTAATAAAAGCAGTCTTCTACCAAGACTGGACGGAGTTATGTGGTAAAAAAGTAGTTTTCCCTTAATCGCTATCATTATCAAAATACAGAATTTGATTATTAAGGAAAGTAAGAGAAATCAGGGAAATAACATATGCCTCAGCAGTGAAGACTGTTGACTAAGGCGAAGGAATCATAGACTCTAGGGGAGTATCGAACAAACGACACGCCTGGCTCGGTCTAACAAAGAGAGACACAGAACCCAGATGGTACCGAATGAAATGTACGGCTAACAAGGTCTAAAACAAGGAATACAGACCCCAGACAGTATCAAATGAAAGATACAGCTAGCAAGGTCTAAAACAAAGAATACAGACCCCAGACAGTATCAAATGAAAGATACAGCTAGCAAGGTCTAAAACAAGGAATACAGATCCCAGACAGTATCAAATGAAAGATACAGCTAGCAAGGTCTAAAAACAGTGTGACTCTGAGAGTGGGTTTTCAGCATACAGTGTAAACTACAGTGTGAAATATCGTTACCTTAAGGCCATGAATTATAAGGTAACCTGGGATACTCGTAACCATACTAACCGACACTAGAGTACCTGACGCCCTACAAGCGTCTATAAAATGTGACATTTGTCACCCCTTGGCTTGGTAGGCCGTGGACTGTAGCTAGCAGTCAGGGTGCGGGGGTGTCAATCCCGTATAGATCTATACACACAATGTCTGCTCTCCCTACAGGAGACTCTGGTTACCAACTAGACAACGGAGAAGGCCGTGTCCCGAAGATGCATCCCAAATAGTGGGTAGTGGGTTTCCAATATAAGTGTTGAACTAGAGGTAGAGACTCATAACCGAACTGACTAGAGTAAACCTATACGTCTATGCTCGTATACATAATATATAACTAATGAATCAAACGACCTTCGGACGAACATCCGATCCCACCAGACCACATCTCAACAAAGAAAAGGAAATAGGGCGGACAAGCCTTCCTAAGTCCTTCAACCATTATTTATATGCATCTATACAAGCACAGGAATACATCTAACTACGTTTGAGTGTGTAACAAGTGGAAGCATATCGTGAAGTATAACTAAATCGTGTGGAATAACCGAATCGTGAAGTATAAGCGTATAGTGTGGAATAACCGAACCGTGAAGTATAAGTGTACAGTGTGGAATAACCAACTTGTGAAGTATAAGTGTACAGTGCGGAATAATCGGATTGTGAAGTATAAGCGTACAGTGTGGAATAACCGAATCGTGAAGTATAAGTGTACAGTATGGAATAACCGACTTGTGAAGTATAAGTGTACAGTGTGGAATAACCGAATTGTGAAGTATGAGTGTACAGTGTGGTATAACCGAATCATGACGTAGAAGCGTATAGTGTGGAATATCCGAGTCGTGAAGTATAAGCGTACAGTGTGGAATAATCGAATCGTGAAGTATAAGCGTTACCAAATATAAGTGTATCACGAAGTGGAAGCGTTATCGAGTAGGAGTTTAAACTAGGTAAAAGCGAAGCAGCGGTATCTAACAAGTAAAAGTAAAAGTATATGTGTAATTCATACACATCTCTTTTGTGAAAGAAGTGAATTAGGGTTTATTCTGCATTAACTGATATTTATTGAGCCGTCACTCCATAATTGACGTATCTCAGTATTTATTCGTTTTGCCCTAATATTACATATTACAAGTCTGATCTTTCAAACAGGTAAAACGATCAAGCATGGACGATTCTCAATCTAATCCTATCAACATCTCAAACAGTATTGGATCAACAACAAAGATTCCTATTCTTTACACCCAGGATTACGAAGTTTGGGCGCATCATTTTGAAGACTATGTCATCGGATCTGAAGATAATGGGTATCTTATATGGGAAGCTATTGTGTCTGGACCATTTGCTCATTCAGGAACATCCAGAATCATTAAAACTCAGAAAGAGTATAATGATTTGTTAAAAGATGTGAAAGACGTGGCTCAAGACGAAAAGGAAAAGTTTCAGTGCAACATCAAAGCATTGAGACTGATCCGATTCGCTCTTCAATCTGACACATTTAGGTTGGTGAGTTCCTGCAGTACCACTAAAGAAATCTGGGATCGGCTGCGAGAGCTGTATTCCACATATGAAGATTTGGAGCACTCTATTCAGACTTTGCTTTTGTCTGAGTTTGGAGAATTTAAGCAAAATTCCGATGAGTCCGTCACTCAGACGTTTGGTCGCTTCAGTCATCTTCTTAGCAAGATGATCAAACATGATATCGAAAGGAAGTTGGTTGAACAGAAGGTCACCTTTTTGAATGACTTAAGATCCGAATGGAGAGCTGTTGTGTCTACAATTAAAGCTTATGAACAGTTCAAGTCATATTTTTTGGCGAAACTGGTGGGAATTCTGAAATCCCAAGAAAAGATTGTGATGCAAGAGAAGAGTGTGGTCTCAAACTTGGGGTCCCTGGCCCTCCTGTCCAAAAGCAAGAATGTAGTAGACGATGAAGATCTGAACCTGGAGGACTACGATCTTACTTCAGAAGATTATGTTATGATGGTGTCCAATCCAAAAAGGTTCATCAAGAAGAGGTTTCCTACCAATAAGAACCGAAATTGGCAGGGAAGCTACAGTTCTGAAAAAGTAAGGGAGGAGCCGAAGACTGAGGAACCAAAGAAAGAGGCGAAGGTTGAAGGAGATTCTGGTGTCAGCTGCTATTACTGTGGAGGAAAGAATCATTATGCCAAAGATTGTGTTCTGAATAAAATGGCAGAGAAAGATGAGGATAAAGATGAAGAGGTTGTCTTGATGAAAAAGCTGGAAGAGATCAAGAGGAAGAAAGCTGCTACTAATCCTTCTATGAATGCTCTTATTGTACAGGGTTCGGCAGAGGATGACGAGTTCGGTGGCGTACATGTGTGGTCGACCGACTCAGAAGATGATGAGGTAAGAAAGCCTTCACATGGAAAGGCGTATGTGGCAAGAGGTGGTGAAAGCAGCGGAAAGTGTTTGATGGTGACTGACGTATCTCACATGAGGGGATACAATACAGATGGTGGAAATGAGGACACCAAGGAGCGAGAGGACTTATGCTTCACAGCAAAACCGCTCAGTGTGCAGATCAATGAACTTGATGAATTGATCAAGAAGGTACAATCTCTTTTTATCTCGTTCAAAGTTCCACAGAAATCATATGAAAAAGAATTAAATAACTTAAATTCAAGAATCTCAAATCTGGATAGTTGTTTAACTCAAACACGGGTCACCAATTCTAACCTAACTGACCAAATAAGCAGGGTGTCATCCAAGAGTGAGGAGCGAAGGATGTGGATTGAGCAGAAGGAGTCGGAGTTGATTAAGTCTAAGGATGAAAACATTTATTTACAAAGAGACAATTTGAAACTTCTAAAACAAAGAAATGTTTTTTGTTTGATTGCTAAAAGACTTTATGCTAACATTACTCAACTGCATCTGAATTGTGAAATAGGGCAGAAAATACATCGCATGATTTTACCCTTCCTTGAGTTTAAGGAGGATGAAATCGATGCTGAAGCATACAACTGTGAGAGTGTTGTTTCGTCTGATGATGTGAATCCTACTTACATGTACGGTATGGACAAAATAGAATCTTTTATAAAGTCCAAAGACCATAAGGACATGCTGAAAAATCTTTTGGATGAAAATGATAAGCTGAAACTAAGGACCGAAACCATACAAAAATTCGACTCATTGAGTGCCAATTTAAGTTCAGAAAATAAAATTGATGTTGAAAACGCATCTGAACTTAATGAGGATGATGATATGAGTGAAATTTCTGTAGAGGATGTAGTCGACTGTTCTGAGTTTGTCAAGAGCGAACCCGAAAACCACAAAAATCTGATTTCTGAAAATTCTATGGAGTTTGCTCGTTTGTCCCAAAATAAGTCCCCGATTCTTGAAGAAAAGGTTATAGTGTACCAAAAGGTGAGAACTACTCCAAATCAGGTGTATAAAGTCATAGGAGTAACCGAACATCAAACAGCCGAACTCACTACCATTTTGAACGAAGATAACGCAGATGGTTGTGATGATTTCTTCTGGTATGCTCCTATAGATAATGCCGACGAAACAGTCGGTTTGTCAGAGCGAACGTCCTGGAAAACAAAAGGAAGATATGTACCAGAGCCGCTGAACAAGCCTGACAACTTTGACGTGCCAAGCACTAGTGGCACAAAAGAAATACCTGTAGAAGAAGTCACTTCCACAAGCGAAACATCATTTGTGAAAAGTGAACCGGCTGACAAGAAGCTGAAACAAAAGGCTAACATCCACAGACAGCCGAAACAGGTGAAAAATCAAAAGCAGCAAAGAAACCTAAGATACAAAAAGAATCTCTCTAAACGAAAGCAGTTTTGGCGCTCTCAAAACACTCATTTCTCTTGTCATGATAGAAATTCAAAGTCAGAGAAAAAGGATTTCGGGACGCATGAGGAACAGAACCGATAGGTTAGGTTCGGTCCTGAAAGCAAAAACAACCGAAAGGACAGATTCGGTCCTAAGAGCAACAGCTACCGAAGGTCCAGGTTCGGTCCCTCCAATGACCATAAACAAAAGGGTCATTTCGAACCACAATTCAGAAGAAATTCTCATTCTAATTCTTCTCGTTCTCAATTCTCTTCTAAACCCAATTTTATTCCTACACAAAACTCTAAATCATCAACGAACTTGAAAGGAAAATCGAAGATTTCCTCAGTCCAGGAAGACCGAAAGCAGACAAATGCTCAAAAACCAAAACCTGAAACCAAACCAACTGTAGCTAACCCTAACAAAATCAAAGTGTTTACCATTAAGAGGAAAGATGAAACAACATTAATAAAAGGAACATATCTTGTTGATGTTTCTCTTACTATTCCTGTTCCTGTGAAAGGCTCACGTGGACCCAAGAAACTTTAAGTTCCTAAATCTGCTTAATTTTTGCAGGTTATAAGTGACGAGCAGTTCGACGACGAATGGTACATTGACAATGGCTGCTCACGTCACATGACAGGAAGGAAAGAAGAGCTGAGGGAGTTTCGATCTCTTCAAAATGGTGGAAATGTCAAGTTCGGCAACAACTCTTATGGAACGATAAAGGGTTATGGGATGATAACCAATGGAGACTTCACAATAAGAAAGGTGGCGTACGTTGAAGGGCTACAACATAATCTCATTAGTGTGTCTCAACTGGTAGGAGGTACCGGTCTCAAAGTTTCATTTGACGATGAAGGTTCAGAAATCATAGAGAAGAAATAAAAAAGGGTAATTCTCAAATCAGAACGCAAAGGCGAAATGTTTCCTCTCAATCTCAAACCAATCAAAGGAAATCCAGCTATATGTCTTCTATCCAAAGCTCATTCTGACGAAAGCTGGTTGTGGCACCGAAGGCTCTCCCATCTCAACTTCAAAGACATCAACAAGCTTGTCATAGGAGGTCATGTTAGGGGTCTCCCATTGCTCAAGTTTGATCGAGAACATTTGTCGCAACTTTCAAATACCATCCCCATTTCGAAGATCCAATCCATTATCTCAACAGGCTTTGGGCTTCCAGAAAGACTTGGCGGCTTGGCGCCCAAGAAGTTCTTGTACATTCGCCCATCCTTGTTGTTTCTCCTTTCCGGATCGTTCCTTCGTTCTCCTTGAGTCCCAACTTAACTCATAATGCGACTATTGTTCCCTTCCTCTGATTGCTCGGGAATCAATTCGGGTTCCTCAATAGGTATGATAGGTTCATCCCTATTATTATGCAACATTTGTCGCATCTCCTCCCTTTGTTCAGCTAGCATAGCCCGAATCATGGCTTGCACCGCAGCCATTGTTATTGGTTTTGGTGTTGCTGCTACAACATGTATTTGCTCAATCACTGGCGGTTGATTTCTGTATTCATCCGCGTTTCCAACGCCACTCCTTGTTCTCACCATATTTGATCTACACACCGAATAATGTGAAATTTAGATCTTCATTCACGATAGATATTCAAATCATCCTTATTACTCCGAAACGTTTACATGCTAGTTCTAATACCGTAAACATACGCTTAGAATCCTACACACATAAGGTTTCCAGATCCGGTCGGCAACAGACCGTAGATCCGAACAATTTATATCATATATGGCAACATATAACATTTAGCACATAAAAGCATTTTAGGCAACTTTCCTAAAATAAACTAGTGCTCGTGTCTAAAATCCAACAGACACACAACTCACAATTTCCACTTAGCGTTCTAAGTTTAAGTCTAGAAATACCAACAAATTCCTAGTTCGCTTAAACTAATGCTCTGATACCAACTGTGACATCCCCAAAATCACGGCCAGAAAAGACCGATTTTCATTTATGCTTTTTAAAATAATTTCAGAGTAAATCCTTTTGATTTAAAAGTGTTGCGGAATTTGTTCCCAAAACAAAACATGATAAAATAATATTTATCAAAGCATTTCATCAAGAGATGCATTTTCATTATATAATCAAAACTCGGGATGTCATGTTCCGATACAGACCATAAAGCATAAACGATAACATTACAAGTCATTCAACAAATATATACATATACTGACTTGTAAACAAAACAACTTGATGATTCAACCATCTTATGCCCTCGCGCCACTACCTGTAATACAAATAAAACTGAGTGGGTCAGGCTTGGGAGCCTGGTAAGCATATAGGGTTTTCAACCCACAATAAATAAGTTATATTTAATTTCACCAACCAATCACTATCCCGATTACCCATTCCCGTTATCCTCACTTTACGTCCCTAAAATAACATCTATCTCAAGGGACCTAATCTAGGATTTTCATCAGGACGGACATCACTGCGAAGGGGTTTCCTCAACAATAGATATCCTAAAGGCAACCATGAGGGGGATAGAGTACACCGGTGAACACATCGTTCACAACACCTACAGATTATGAACCTGCTAGCGTTCCACAGGACTGTCTAGAAAGAGTCTGTGGTCGTTATCCATACTCCGCTGAATAACTAGATCAACAACAACAACAACATCGAGGCCTCTCATCTGTTTATTACACACCAACTATCTACCCATGTTCTACCCAACATATTAGTAGATAAAAATATATATTTTCATACATAGTTTAAAACCTGTATATCATTTCCATTCAATACATATTCCACATAACAGATGAGGCACACCCACATAACACGTATTTCATAGAAAGTAAATCAGATCTATGAGATAGAAGAGAATGAATATACATTCATACTTATAACAACAAAATTATACACATAAACAACAATATACTTAATACACTCAAACCATACTTGTATTATTATCGTGTTTATGAAAGGTAGTATACACTCACTTGATCAGAAGACGATCGGACAGCACTACGACTTGCAGAAGTAGTAATCCTCAACAGATCTGGAAGATCTTCACAAAAATCGAACTTCTCGCGGGCAGAGCTTCGACTCGGGAACCGCACTTCTCGGGATCTTCGGGATCTCGGGACTTGCCTCGGGGCTCGAGAATAATATCGGGGCTTCGGAGTATTTCTGGCACGCAAATCGATGCAAAACGGGAGAGAGAAGAGAAGAAATTGGCAAAAGACTCGGCTGCCTTCGCATCCTATTTATAGGAGGCTGGAGCCTCGGAGTACGCGGGGCGTACTGGCCTCCGAAGTCGTCACTGCATGCGTCATCCGAAGTGTCGACACTCTTCGGAGTACCCGGGGCGTACGTCGGATCGGACCGCTGACTCCTCTTCGGATAATACCGGAATTAAAGATTAAAAATAAATACAAATTATTTAATAAACTTCGGAAATTCATATCTTCTTCATACGAACTCCGTTTTCGACGTTCTTTATATCCACGCGAAGGTGAGACTACGCTCTACAACTTTCGTTTAGACTCCGTCGGCTAATTTCGACTTTATTTTTATTATTTATTTTTAATAGTCCGCGACAGAAACTTTCGTTATAAATTCATAACTTCTTCGTTTGGCGTCCGTTCTCGCCTAACTTTTCATCGCTTCGATACCAACAACGAGATCTTCGATTCTCATTTAGATTGTTTCGGCTAAAAACCGCTCGATCTCAAATCGAGTATTTCGGGCTGCACACCGCTAAGCCGAAACTTCGATAAATCATAACTTCCTCATACGAAGTCAGATTTGGGCGTTCTATATATATTCGGAAACCTCGTTTCAACTACTACAACCTTATCCAAAGATATTAAGTTTATTTTACACTTAAATTTTGACGCTTATTTTTATTCTTAATTAATCAAACCACATAATTAAGCAATTAAGCACAAAACACATACTACTCAAATAATACATTCTTATTATTTCAAAACGGGTTACAAAGGTTAACCTAGACTATTACATTGCTAAAAATGGCAAGCCCGGAAACACAGGCGTTACACACCTCGCGTATCACGATAACTCGCAAATCCCGGGAATCACTCGCGCTCGATCCTTCGAGCTATAATCCTCCTATAACACCATAGATCTCTAATTAACACTTTCTCAACTAAGGTTAACTACCCCTATCAAGTCAACACTGGTCAACTCTGGTCAACGGTCAACGGTTGACCCAACTCACCGAGTCCCTACGGGAACCCACTCCCTCTGAATCTCTTCCGACTCACCGAGTCACTCACCCGACTCGGTTACTCCACCCCTGGTTCGTAATCACTGAACAACCCGCACCAACTCGCCGAGTCTGGGAATGGACTCGGCGAGTGCATTCCATGCACAACCCCAAACGACCTTCTGAGGTCAGATCCGCTTCACTAACTTATAGATCCAATCTCCTTAAGCTTATTGACCACGTAAAGTTCAAGTCTTGATGCTCATCAAGCATTGACTAGCTCATGAATGGTGTTTTAGTCTCAAATACATTGATCCCAAGCCAATACCTCCATTGATGCATATAAAGCTTTGGTAAAGAGGTGCTTTGGACCTCTATGGGTCCAGATCCAGGACCTTAACTCGCTAAGGGACCATGAGGACACTAGATTTAGCCACAAATGGGTTCAAAAGCCCTAAATCTACATGAACATCACAATAACAGAGAATGATTCGAGATTGTACCTCATTTGTGATGTTCTGGACCTCAAATCTTCAAGAATCCACCCCTCTCTTGCTTCCTCTTGGCTAGATCTCCTCTTTCCTTGCTAGACAACAACTCCAAGATCAATAATGGCTCCTTCCCTCACTTGAATCACTCATTTGCTCTAGGGTTTCACTCTGGGGACTGATGAGTGCAAATGACGGCCATAAGGCCCTTTAAATATGCCTCAAACCCGAGAAATTAGGGTTTCATTAAACAGCGTGGACTCGCCGAGTCCGGACGCGAACCCGCGCCCAAATCGCGATCATACTCGGCGATTCTGAGCTCCAACTCGCCGAGTCCCCTCACAAATCACCAAAAATTATAAGAATAGCTAATACCTGGGAATCTGGGCTGTTACATAAGGTATGGCGCCTCATTCCAACTCCTAAAGATGCCTCAGTTGTTGGTCTCAAATGGGTATTCAGAAACAAGATGGACAAGGAAGGTAATGTGATTCGAAACAAAGCTCGTCTCGTGGTGAAAGGATACTGCCAGGAAGAAGGAATTGATTACGAAGAAACTTTTGCTCCGGTAGCGAGGCTGGAATCTGTTCGAATATTTCTGGCCTATGCTGCTCACAAGAACTTCTAGGTCTACCAAATGGATGTGAAATGCGCCTTTCTGAATGGAGAACTTGAAGAAACGGTTTACGTGGAGCAACCTCCTGGTTTTGTCAATGAAAAGTACCCAAATCACTGTTATATTCTGGACAAAGCAGTTTATGGTCTAAAACAAACACCTAGAGCATGGTATGAAACGCTAACTAAGTTCTTAAAGATGTCAAAATTCAAACAAGGTTCGGTTGACCCAACCTTCTTTCGCAAGAAGGAAGGTAACCACCTTATGATTGTTCAAATCTATGTCGATGATATCATCTTGGCTCAACGAATCCAAAAAGCTGATGGAGACTAAATTTGAAATGAGCTCAATGGGTCCGATTAACTTTTTCCTTGGTTTAAATATTATACAGGGACCCGAAGGCATCTTTATCAACCAGGAAGCATACACCAAGACTCTCCTTGCTAAATTTGGCATGATAGGAGACTCAAAGGTCAAAGTTCCAATGGCGTTCGTCACCAAGCTCACACCATCCTTGGAAAAACCGGCAGTCGATATTACGTTATATCGCCAGATGATTGGTTCTTTAATGTACCTTACTGCTAGCAGGCCTGATATAATTTTTTCTGTATGTTATTGTGCTAGGTTTCAGGCGAATCCTCGTGAACCACATATGCTTGCAGTGAAAAACATACTCCGGTATCTGAAACGAACCACCTCCCTCGGTCTATGGTATACATCAAACTCAGGTTTCTTCGTTCAAGCCTACTCAGATGCAGACCTTAGAGGATGTGGTTTAGACAGGAAAAGCACCACTGGAGGCTGCCAATTCCTAGACGGGAAGTTGGTTAGTTGGCAATCAAAGAAACAGACATGTGTTTATCTGTCAACAGCCGAAACAGAGTACATCGCAGCTGCCTCCTATACATCTCAAGTGATTTGGATCCAAAGCCAGCTCCGGGACTATGGACTCAATATGAAAAAGATCCCACTATATTGCGATTCAGAAAGTGCAATTAGGATTTGTCATAACCCAGTGCAACATTCCAAGACAAAGCATATAACACTGAGGTATCACTTTATTAAGGATCATGTGGAAGATGGGAACGTCAAAATTCACTTTGTTCGAACCACTGATAAACTGGCTGACATCTTCACCAAAGCTCTTCCTGAAGCGAGTTTCAATAAAATTCTACAAGGGCTGGGAATGATGGAATCGGAGTCAGTACCAAAAACTACTTCTCAGAACTAAAAGTTGGAGGCGAAATGTGTGACAACCGTCAATATTCGGTCAAGTCAAAGTCAACTAAAGTCAACAAGTCAAACAGGTCAACTCAATTTGCCCGTAGGTACTAGAGTTTACGTTATGTAATTTCTAAACAACTCTCTATTCTAATGAGAGATCATAAATCGAAAAGTGCGTACATCTAGATCTCCTTAACCTAAAACGGTGGTACGTGGAGAGCCAAACCGATAAAACAATGTTACATACTCATCGGGAGTATGCAAGATCCTTAAACAAGGCTTAACGGGGTTTACGAACCTTGCATTGCGAAGCCGGACACTCAAAAAGGTCACCAATGAAATCTCTCCCAAATCTCTCTACGAATGTGAAATCTCTCCCAAATCTCTCTTTGTATGAGAAATCTCTCCAAGAATGTCAAATCTCTCCCAAATCTCTCTAAGTATGTGAAATCTCTCCCAAATCTCTCTTTGTATGAGAAATCTCTCCAAGAATGTCAAATCTCTCCCAAATCTCTCTACGAATGTGAAATCTCTCCCAAATATCTCTCTATATGTGAAATCTCTCCAAGTATGTCAAATCTCTCCCAAATCTCTCTAAGAAAGTGAAATCTCTCCCAAATATCTCTTTGTATGTGAAATCTCTCCAAGTACGTCAAATCTCTCCCAAATCTCTCTAAGAATGTGAAATCTCTCCCACATATCTCTTTGTATGAGAAATCTCTCCAAGAATGTCAAATCTCTCCCAAATCTCTCTAAGAATATGAAATCTCTCCCAAATCTCTCTTTGTATGAGAAATCTCTCCAAGAATGTCAAATCTCTCCCAAATCTCTCTACGAATGTGAAATCTCTCCCAAATATCTCTCTATATGTGAAATCTCTCCCAAATCTCTCTGAGTATGTGGAATCTCTCTCAAATCTCTCTCGAAATCTCTCCCAACTTTCTATAATCACTCGGGGCATCCCGAACCTCGAATTTGGCGAAAACAGCCCAAAAACGGAAGTCTAAGCGAAAAACGGACTTAAGGAACCGAAACCCCTCTTAGGAACCGAAACGAACCCTCTGATGAAGAAAAACCGAACCGAACCTTCTGATGAAGAGGAACCGAACCGAACCTTCTGATGAAGAAGAACCGAACCGAACCCTCTGATGAAGAAAAACCGAACCGAACCTTCTGATGAAGAGGAACCGAACCAAACCTTCGGACGGACCCTCGCCCTTCGCTTCTCGCTTCTGGCTCGCGCCTTTCGCTTCCGACTCAGCATCAGCATGGACCGAGCCTCGGCCTAGGGACCGAACCTCGGCCTAGGACCGAGAGGTCTCGCTGGGAACTCATTTTCTCCCGGTTTTCGCGTAGTTTTGCGTTTAAGGCCCGTTTTTAATTATTTTAACGCGGGATTTTCACCCAAAATCATATTTTAACATAATAAACCCTAAATTTTCACAATTTAATCATATTTTCATAAAAATCTTTATTTAAATAATAAAAGCAAGTGGGTAAAGTACAAAGAGGTGGAGTGTTGACTTTGCTTTACTTATGACACAAGCAACCACTCCCACACCCACTCTATGACCAGCCACACCTCCCCACCTTACCTAGGTCACATCAATGTCCTTTCCACTCAATCATCACTCTTTCCCACGTTTTTTAGAGCTGAATATTCATCCTCTCTCCTCACTTCTCTCATTTGCTCTCATTTCACAAGAAGATCAAACTCTTTCCTCTCTCACTTTCTCTCTCTAGAAATTCGAGATTTCCAGGGCTGATCTTGAGTTTTTCCTCCACATTTGGTAAGCATAATCCATTCTCTTTATGATTATCTCAATTATTTCCACTCAAATCATGGATATCTTACACAAACTCCATTATAATTGTGTTAGAGCTTCGAATCTTCAAGGGATTCTTCAAGTGTTCTTGGGTTGAACACTTCTCTTCTTCAACACTTATCTACTGAAATCACTCAAGGTGAGTTCATACCCCTATATTTTCATGTTTTCTCAAGTTTTTAGGGGGGGAATACAAGTTAAAACACCAAGAACATAACTACACTTTTCTAACAGCCTTCATCAGAAAAGTTCAACTCCATTCACTGACTGTTTTGGACCACTTAAACATTTTAGTTTTCAAAACTGTTTTAGGTGTAAGTAGTTCCAGTTCTTAGCTTTAAAATGAATACTTGCACATCTCCATACGATTTTTCTACAATTTATGGTGATTTTTACAAAACTGCCTATCATTTCCAACACCAATCCGGACCAGTCTATGATTATGGACTTTTTCACCCAAGTTGGAGATCATTAAAAATCATGATAAAAATTATGAGTAAACTAGACTCATTTTAGGAACTCACAGAATTTACGGATCTAGTTTCCGAATTCGTATGATTTTTCTATGACTTTTCAAAAACAGTGTAGAAAGGTTGAAAATTTGTTAACAGCTTATAACTTTCTTAACACTTTGTATTATGTTGAGCAAAGTGTATAACGATAAGTTCTAAATATTGAATGTGTTTCCTTGTCAGTTTATCATCATAAAATGAAGCATAGTCATTCATGATAAGATTATTCATCCTTTTAGAACACGTATATTAAGCTATAATGAGCATAGTTTATGGATTCATAGCATTAAGGCATTTTCATAAAAGAATTCTTATACATTACAAACGTTTTGGATAAACTATAATAGGTATAGTTTATGTATCATTTACTTCTCAAACTTATTTACCAAAGGTTTTCAGTTTAGTTCACGTAAATCTGTTAATGAATAAATTTGTGAGTCATTCCCTTCGGGTTACTTCCAAAGTAACAAAGTCAAAAAGTCCTGTAAATTGTAACCAGAGTCTCTTGTAGGGAGAACGTGATAGTTGTGTATAGATCTATATTGGGTTTGACAAACCCACACCAGAGCTGCTTGCAACAGCTAGACCAGTAGGTCTGTGGTGACAAGTGTCATTTAACGGCGACGCCTGAAGAACGACGTATTACGAGGCCGTCTATGTCAAGTATGGTTATGATAGCTCACATGTGGTATTAACAATCATAAGGTTTACGGGTTCTAACTTTAAATTAGCGAGTTAGGTCTATTTAGCTCACTGAAATTACTTTAAGTATGGAAAAGTACTTGTACGCCTTCATATCAAAAAAAGGGTTTTATGTCGATTTAAAATCACTTTTTACATCAACAATTACATACTTTATTGTATACTTTTGGTCTTGGTATTTAAGACTACACATCATTCATTACGGAATTTTTATCACATCAGAAAGGGTTTTATGCCAATTTAAAACCACCTTTATATTTTTAAGTATGACAAATATTTGTTCATTTTCGGTCCTGATATTTAGGACTACATAACTTTTGTAAGGAAAATATTGGATTTTCCTGGTAACATACATCTCTTTACAAAGATCGATTTTCAAACTCTTACTGTCAAAATCTTATGAACTCACCAACCTTTGTGTTGACACTTTTCAAAACTACTTGTATTCTCAGGAATTCAGTGAAACAGGAAATCAACCACGTTTTGAGGATGGGACGATAAATCGTCGAACAGTTCACTTTGTATCATAATGTAATTGATTTGAATCATGTAAACATATACTTTGGTGTAACTTTTTCAAGTATATTTATGATGGTTGTATTTACTTTGAGCACTATTATACTCGTTGTTGTGATACTCTACATGAAGTCCTCCACCCCCGGACGTTTCCGCCATCCTTGGTTTGGGGGTGTGACAAAATGAACCGAACGTTTGGGTTCAGTTCACATGTGTGCCGAAATGAACCGAAAGCTCGGGTTCGGTCCTATTCTCTTATCTTCGCCTATCACTCAAAGGTAGTTTCTTTGTTTGTAAACCTTTTGTATCATTTTCTCAAATTTACCTCTCTTATTTTCAAAGTTCTTTTCCTTTTCAAACTTATTATTTTTTTTTTGCAACCGAAATAGACCAAACGCTCGGGTTCGGTTCCAAATTTTTTTTAGCCGAAATAGACCGAACGCTCGGGTTCGGTTCCAAATTTTTTTTGTCTCATTTTTTTTAATTGATCAAAATTTCTAAAAACAATTTTTTTGTACGAAATTTTTTATCTCATATTTTTGTGTGGCTATTTGTGTGGAAATTCTTTCATTACATAAGTGTCCCTAGAAGCATGCTGCTGTATGTGTTCAAAGCCTCACCCGATTCAGAATAATAGCCTTACTGACTTGGTATATACAAACCTTGTCTTCCCAATTAGGCTTTTATATTTATTCTAATCATGAGCTATCTTACTCTCTTCTCATATGAGATAAGAGTTTTTCTGCTTGGTCCTTATTTTAATAGCAGAGGTACTTTGGTCTCTTTACACCATCTACACTACTTTTCTCCAACTCATTCGCTTCATAAACGTAACCCTTGAGACTCTCAGAAAATACCACTAAGGTTTATGGTTACACAACTTCTGTGTTCATGATCTTAGCTTCGTGCCACTACGTACTAAGTGAAACCCACAATTCAATCCCTACTATGCTTTGACGGTGAACAATCAACTTTGGTCTAGCTTTCACTAACGAATTGACGTACTTATCCATGGGGATGGAAAGTGAAATCTCTAATTTCCTTTTGTGTGATTCCTATGAAATTGTTAAACATAGCATTTCTTCCCTTGGAATCCAGTTTTTTTTTTTTTTTTTTTTTTTTTTTTTTTTTTTTTTTTTGAGATTTTACATCAATTATTTTACATTGCCACTTAAAATATTTCAAACCTACTTGTTCAACAGACTACATTGGTCTCACAAGTACTTCGTTCGATTTCTGTCTTATATCAAGATCAGAAATTCTGAACTGAAGCGAAAGCCACCCAAATCAGCCTAATTAAAAAAAGCCTTTCAACACTTCTCAATAAGTGTCCGATCGTTATTCAACGGGAAACCATACAAACACTTTAAAGTCTCTCTTGACTTTGAAGGAAGAGATTCGTGCCCGGGATCCATTGTTTCGTGTCTTTACTGACATCACAAATTCCCTCATATGTGTTGCTTTATTTCCTTCTCTTTTACACACTAAGCACGAAAATCTTTTTGATTTTCCAAAATTCTGGTTTCATTAGTTACAAGCCATTTTTTTAATCGGATTTGCAGTTATAAACGAGTTGTGGCTCATATTGATCCACGTGGTTATTTTGCTTTAAGACGACGTTCACTCTAAAAGGATAAGATGCTGAATCAGGCGGGAGTCCAATCGATTTGATTTTCAAATTGCGCTTGAATGACAGGCGTGTGAAGTGGAACCGTTTCGTTTAAAAACGGCGCCTGATGGGAAGGCGTGTGAATTGGGACAGTTTTCTTTCTCCTGCGTAATCATCGGGGATACCAACTGTCACGCATCAATCACCTCCGAAAAACCCTTCGTATTTCCTTCGAAGATTTGGGAACGGATTCTTCTCTCTCCTTTAGCCACAGTATAAAAGGTAATCTTGACCATTATTTACCTCTTTACTGCACCCAAAATTTCAGAGAGCAAGAAAAGCTTTGAGAATTCTACTGTTCATCATCTATCCCAACTTCTTCACTTCAATGGCGGATTCATCATCTGTTCATGCCACTTCCCATATCCTGCCAATTCGTCCCCAACAGAGTTTGATCATCGATCTTACTCCTTAGGTTTATGATTCCTTCATGTTCCCGATCATCGAATGCCTTAAATACTCACCGCTTGCTGCCGCTCTCACCAAAGCTGAAGCTGTTCCTATGGAGAGTTTATCCCAAATTTTCGCCACTGCTCATTACGACAAGTCTGTCGATGGGATCTTCTTCGACATTCTTGATCACAAGGCGTCAATCTCTAAGCAGCGATTCTGCTCGCTTTTAGGGTTTGAACCTGATTCATCTAGGGTTAACCCTGAATCCATTCCAGTGGGGCACCTGTTTTCTATGTTCTACAATATGGGGTATACTGAGGTGCTGACAACGGTCACCAAGTTCAAGAAATCGTGCCTGCCTCCTCAGTGGAACGGTTTATTTACTGTGTTGTTCAAGGGGTTATCTGAACGCAGTGCCGGGTCAGATGGAGCGAGTCGTCTGTTCATCACGATTCTCTATGGAGTCTACAACGGTATCAACCTGGACTATGGGTCAGTCCTATAGGAGCAGCTGATTCAGAGTCTGGCCTCTACATCTCGGCATTCCGAGATCTCCTATGCTCACTTCTGGACCATAGTCACAAAATGGGTGATGGACAAGTATCACGTCCCCATTGTTGCTGGTTCTCCACTATCTTCGATTGGTACTTTCCATACCACGAAGATCATAGTCTCCGATGCATCAAAATTTCAATTCATTGGCTCCATCCCTGAGTCGATGTTTGGAGATGTTCCTACTGAAAGCCGTATCATCCGAACCTACAAGGAATTTCGTCGCTCTGGTCCTAGAGAGCTCACTCCTGAGATGATCAAATCCATTCACGAAGCTGACAAGCCTGCTCCAAGGGGAAAGAAGAATGAAAAAGGCAAAGACAAGCAGGTTGGCAGGGGAGCGAAAGGCCTTTCTCCCAAGAAACGTAAAACCACCAAGGCTGCTCAGTCCACTCCGTTGAAGAAGAGAAAAACCCAACCTAGGCGCAAGCTGATATTAGCTTCCTCCTCAAGCGAATCTGAGGAAGAACATTCAGACTCTGATGAGTCCCCTCGTGGTAACACTCCTCCACGATCGCCTACCCCAGAAGTACATTTTTCCAGTTCACCTATCTCTTCTCCACCTGTCACTATTCCTATTTCCATTCCCCCCATAACCTCCACCACTCAAATACCACCAACTTCCATCCCAGTACCCCCTCCCATTTTTACAGAAGCTACCACAACAACAACTGAAGTAAGAACCAACGTATCTGATACGGGGGCTCCTACTTCACAACCCGAACCCACTCCCACTACCGAACATACTTCACAACCCGAACCTACTTTCACTACCGAGCCTCCACCCTCTCTTCCCCCCTCATCTCCTGCTCAGGCAGCCGAGGACGAAGAACCATTTCTTGGTGGGGAGGACATGACATTTGATTCGGTCTATTACAGTCCGTATCAGGTGCAGAGTGACGACGACGATGATGCTCCCGTCACCAAGAAGCATCTTAAGGAGCTTCACGAGAATATTGATTCTCTCATCGCTTCCTCTTCTTCATCACAGTCTACCATTTCTGAAGCTGCCATTCAGAAGATTGTTTATGCTTTTTCCAAGGCTCATGAAGTTTCTCTCAGCTCCGCTACTGCCGTAATTGATGCATCCACCAAAGCCTGTGCTGCTGCGACTGAAAAAGTCGAAAAACTATTTACTGATGCTTCCTCTCTGTTGCAGTCTTTACAGGAAACTGCCGAAGCCTCTAAAACGAAGCTTGACCCCATCGTCAACAAGCTGGCTACCTCAGTTGCCTCTGAACTGACGTCCTTCGCCACTCTTCGTCAAACTCTCTCCGACGACAACTCATCGTTTAAGGCGACCATTGAGGAGCGCCTTACCAAGCTTCAAGAAGATCTCGCTGCTGAAAACTCTCTCATGGACGCTCTTTCTAGAAAGACCACTGCTCTTAAGGTCAAGAGTCTTCAACTCTCCAATTCTCAAAAGGAGATTGCATCTCTTCGATCTGAACGAGAGATTGTGTCTTCGTGTGTTTCGGATGTCCACGCAGCCATTTCAAACATCCTGGAAGCACATGATCCGATACTAAACTACTCTGTGAGGAGTACTCTCGCGGAGAAGCTTGCTCCTGCTTTTTCACTCCTGAGCAAACTTGAAGGGCTCCTTGAGTTCGTGTCCATTCCGAAACAAGGAGGAGAGAATGTATCTCAACCGCCTCCTACTTCTACAGCAACAAAAACAACCGAACCTCCTCCAACAGGCCAAGCCTCAGGTTCGGGTGTAAAAGACAAAGGGAAACAAATTGCTGAAGATAGTGACGACGACAAAGAGACGATTGCTGATCTCTTGAAAAAGCAAGGTCGAGACAAGGATGCTGACATCAGCGCTCGGGTTGCTAGAGAGGCTGAAGAAGCTGAAAGAAAACAGAAAGAAGCTCACGACCTTCTTGAGAGTAGGAAAACCCTTTTTCCTCCTTGGACTCTTGAGAAGTTACTGAAAGAAGCAATTGAAACCCCAAGCATCATGTGGCTCGAACTAGTGATCTCACTAGATCGCATTAATTCTGTCGATTCTCAGTTCGACATGCCACTGACCCGAAAGGCTGTCATTTTCCATGCCTTTGACAACGTTGCAGATATCCCTCATCCTCATCCTAATTAAGGTTGACAGGGATTTGGTCGAATTCTATCTGAGGGCTGCTCAACCACAATATCAAACGTGGAGCGCTCAGAAGATTATCAACGTTCGGGTCCTCAAACCGTATCGGGAAGGAAACTTCACCAACGTTCGGTTTAAGGTGCTGAGAGGTTTTCCCAAGACCGAACATGCCATTTTTCTTGCCGATCTTCCCAACTTGAATCCGCACGACTGGATAATTTTGCATAACATCCTTCTTACAAATGAAGCAGAATATGGTCTGATCATTAACCACTTCAAGAGGATGCTTGTCTGCTACATCATAGAAGTCGCCAAGATGGATTAGGAGATAGCGAGTGTCTTCAAGAAAAAGCCTACTATTTCTCCTGTTGGCTCAGCAAGTGATCTCAACATGATGCAGATGGGGAAGATAGACCCGAAGAGAAATTATGTTATGTTTACCAGAAACGAAGGCCAAAAATGCCTGTTCGCTTTGGCAGACAAACATCTCTACACTACTGCATGCCTGGAACATGTCTTAGGGATTATTCATCGTTGCAAGCAAAACTCAGCTGATGATAAGAAGTACTTTGATGATATGATTCAGTGGTACATTCGCTTCAGATAGACAATCCTCGCTCTTATCCCTCGTATGTTTGATACCACCAAGAAGGTTCCGGCAGCTGGACCCAGCAAGAAGAAATGATAGTCTCGCTCCAATTGACGCAAAGGGGGAGATTGTTAGGTCCAGTTAGTGTTGCATCTTTGGGCTCGTTAGCTAGTCCAGTTTTGTCTCCGGTATGGGCCTGTCCATCCGTGAGTTCTTTGTAGGGTTATTATATATAAATGCTTGCATGCATTCTTTAACGTAAGATTTGATAAAGATTTTTATAAACGTTTATGCTCTTATCTTTTGTAACCCTAGAATCCTCTACAGCGGAAGTTCTTCATCGAGCTCTGCTGAGGATTAAGTTAATAGAATCATTCGACTCATTCATATCCATTCTTGTGTTTTTGTCTAACTGTTATTATTTTCTTGATTTGCCTGTTAAAAGATCTAATCGATCAAGAGTATTATAAACTCATCAAGAACTTTGATGAAAACCTTGGAAAAACCTTTATACTTAAGAAATTCATAACCTGGTATTTGTTGGTAAAATAAGTTTGAAAACCTTTAGAAATTCTTTGGAAACCTTTCATAAACCAGTTTAAAATGAACTTTGGCAAAACAGAATCAGTAAGAGTTTTGAACGAGTGAAAACATTTCAGAAAACCTTTTATAGTATCCTACTCGGTAAAACAGTTTACAGTGTGGTAAATCCTTGTGCATGCGGGTTATCAATCACATGTGATTGATATGATAACTGGCATGTTTAACTTGTATTCCCCCCTATAAAACATGTAAAAACATTTAAAAGGTTCATTCAGGGGTATGAACTCACCTGATGTAAGTGGATCCGACGGAGGTGCCGGTTGAGTGCCCGGTGTCAAGTAAAGACTTGGACACACTTTGGTTAAGTGTTTGGGGTGTCCCGGGTAACATTTAAGGGCTTGAATGACTTAGGAATGGAGTTTACTCTTCAAGAGTAAACTCTATACATAATTTTTATGGCCCTGGGACAACTCCCCATGAGTTTATGGCCGTAAACTCATGGTGAGGGTGTTCTAGGATGCTAAAATGTCTCATATCAATTGTGGAATTTTCCTAGGTCCAAATATAAAATGTGTGAATGGATTTATGGCATCATATGGACCATTTGAGGAGTTTACGGCCCTAAGCAAGGGAGCTTACATCCGTAAGCTCCTATACACTCATTCTTTTGATGTTTTGAAGTCTTAAATGGTAGAGGATAAAATCCTAAGCATTTTTCCAAGTCAAATGGGGAGTTTAGGGCACCATTTAACCCCTTTATAGGAGTTTACGGCCCAGGTACCCTTTCATGAGGGGTTTACGGTCGTTAACTCCTTATGGAGCTGTTTTAATTGAGTTTAAGGTCCCTAGCTTGTTGGTGGCTGATTCTAGAATTTAATCCAAGGCCATTGGTGTGTTTAAGGGCATTTTTAACACACAAATATGAGTTTACTCCCCATGAAGAGGAGTTTACGGCCCAAGCATGTTCTTGGGCAGTAAACTCATGTTTACTCTTCAAAAACTCATTTCAAGGTGTTCTAAGTCCGAATATGTAAGCCTAAAAGTCATATCTAAGCCTTAGGGGCAATTTGGAGGGGTTTTGGGGCTTAAAAACCCCATTAAATGGTGTTCACGGCCCAAGAGTGTTCTTGGGCCATAAACATATGATTTTGTCCCTATTTTATGTTTTAAACTCGAATTTGCAGGCTAGGTAAGTTATACAACGAGTTAGGATAGTTTACCTACTCGTTTGGGGCTCGAAACGGACGCTTTTTGGCTCGAATTTAAGTTGTAGAGAGAGAGAGTGGGGAGAGTGTAAAAAGTCTCTAATGGATTCCACTCACCCTTATATAGGGGTTGGAGTTGGGGCTTAGTGGAAATCTACCCGATACTGTCGTCAAACGGGGCTTTTGGTTGCACCCGATTTAGTGGTCGCAATAAAATTTAACTTTTTCCAACTTAATATGGCAATGTAATTTACATGCTTTTACTTATCTTATTACGACGAATAATGACCTAAGATATAAATAAATAAAACATTTATTTATTTTACAACCTCAAATTAACGAAACTTTTATAGAGTGGAATATTCCGTTAACGGTAACGGGGTAATGTAACGGAATAACTTTGGGTTGTCACACATGTCTTGCAGGGCTACAAATCCAGGACATTTCTTGAAGGTTACAAATCCATAAATGTTTCTTGAAGGTTACAAACCAAAAACTACAACCCATGAAAATCGAATGTAACAACTTGCAAATACTTGAAATCAAAATTTAAAAAAAAAAATCCATAAATTTGAGTTTTTTGACCAAGCAAAAGAGAACAATCTACCAAAAAAACCTTGATCTTCAAACCCATAACCCAAAACCACTTTTGGTGGGCTTTCAAGTCGAACTAGAAATCGACACCCCCAAACCTAAAAAAACCTAGATCTATTGAATCAAAAACAAACCAAAATCCATTCGAGGGCAAACTTTCAAATCAAATTAGAAATCACTCCCAACCCAAAAAACACCCTATAAATCTTGAACCCAAACAAAAACACTTTCAGTGGACTATTAAGTCCATCTAGAAGATCAAGAAATGAATCCAATAAATTAAACAAAATCAAAATCAACCATCGCCACCAGTTCCTGGTCTTTCACATCTAAATTTCCTCCTCTAAGATATACATCGTCGGAAAATCTCAATCACATCGACATACTCTCCGTCAAATTCAAGTGAAAAACACGCTGCAGATGCTTGATCATCGAATTCATTAGCAACGATGATCCATATCCAAACTTATACAACTAACCCTTACTTCCTAAAAGAAAATTAATGATTAAAGGAACATGATTCCAAGGCAGACTACACACACATATATTGTGTGTTTTTTTGTTTCACACAATTCCAATTTGTCATGTAAAATGACAAGTCAACTTGACAATCTACAAAAATCGGATAAAATGGTGTAATTAACAAGTTGACAACAAGTTTAAGGAACTAGAATACAAAAAAAAAAATATTAGTGACCTTTAAAAAAAGAGAATATGACTTATTAATTAGTTAACTTTTCGATTTGTTTACATATAAGTAACCTTTTCTTTTGTACACATTTAGGTAACAAACTTTTTGAAAGTGTTCACATATAACCATTATGACATGCTGTAACAGGTTACATCCGATAATAATGGTCAGATGTAAACACTTTCAACAAGTTCGTTACCTACATGTGTGTAAAAGAATAGTTACCCAAATATGAACAAAACAGAAAGTAAGAGTAAATTACACGAATGTTCCCTGTGGTTTGGGGGAATTTGTATGTTTGGTCCCTAACTTATTTTTTTTTTACTAAACTGCACAAATGGTCCCTGTGGTTTGCTCAAAATTGCCACTTTGGTCCAAAAAGATTTGGACTAGCACCACAGGTCCAAAGTTTTCATTTTGTTGTGGGTTCGGTCCAATTTGCTTTAAATTTTTTCATAATGACGATTTTGCCCATACTTTTATCTTTTTTAGTTTTTTATTGATTTAAATATTTTTCTGTTTACAAGAAAAATAAAAAAATTTGTCTTTTCTATTTTACTTTTATAATTTTTTATAAAGAAATAAAAATAAATAAATAAAATATGAAATCTCTCTCTCTCTCTCTCTCTCTCTCTCTCTCTCTCTTTCTCTCTCTCTCCAGAGAACATCGAAAAGTCAGAACATTGCCGCCGAAAATGATAAACGCCACCACCGGAAATGATAAATGTCACCACCACCACGACGGGTCAACACATCTAGCCTATACGACCACTGCAACTCAACACCACCACCACCATCTCCTTGAAAACCTCATATCTGAAAAGTATAATTGGAAACCACCGCCATTGCTACCATTTCTGTGGGAAACCAACAAAACCACCGTCGATATAGATCTATGTCTTCCTTCATCTCCACCATAGCTCGCGCATATCAGATCTGTAAAGACAAATATGAATAAATGGCGGTCGTTTTGGAGGGAGTCATATCCCTCTTTCTCAATTCGTTTAAGATCACTGCAACCCTTCGTCAAATTCGTCGCAGCCTTCGACCGTGTTCATTCGTAATTTCCGATGAGAAAGATTTCCAAATCTACACTTGTCAACATTGACACCGCTTTTGAACCTCTTTGAAAAACCTTCGATGTCGAAAACCCATCTGAAAACCCTCCGATTTGAAAGCCTTCATCACCTTGAGCTCTTCATTGCTACCGATGTTAGGGTCGAATGGTTGTAATTGTCGAAGTTTGTATTTGGAATCTTCGAACATTTTTGTAATGTATTTTACTAGGGCATAATATTCGAAGCTTAATGTTTAGTCCTTAGTATATTTTTTGTACGCTTTTCTCTCCTATAAATAGGAGTGGTTACTAGGTTCTTAGTAACGGAGTTTTTACAGAATATTCATTGTACTCTATAAACTTTGTTGAAGCGTAATATGAGCTAAACAGATAATATTTAGATTTTATGTTCAAATCTCGCACTCATACTTTGAATTCATTCTTTAATTCATTCAATACTTGATTCTTTGTTTCATCAATTGGTATCAGAGCAGGAATCATATCTCTTATTTGATTTTCACTGTATTCAAAAGGTTTTTGAATCAACTTTTTGATTCAAAAGTTTCCGCACTTTTTAATAGTGAAAAATTTCTTAGATCTAAGTCTGTGATTCGATTCTGCAATAATTCATTGAATCGAGTGTTCTTAGAGTGATTGTGATTTGAATCATACAGTTTGTTGTCAAATTTTCAAAGTTTCTTCATAAATTCTCAAGGTTTTGTTCCGTACAACAATGGCGTCATTCAATCTGAATTCCATGACTTCATTTTCTCATCTTCTAGGATCATCCAATAAAATTCATATGCTAATTCCTGAGTATTATGATCAGCGGGCTGATCGTATGCAGGATTATCTCAACGATTTGGATGAAGAACTCTGGAAATGCATCACTGGCGATCTGAATCCACCAACAAATGTTCAACCACTTGGTTCTTTCTCTGGTAATTCTGAAGTTGAAAATCAATATAGTCGACTGAAAAAGTTGGAGAAAAGGTGTGTAAGAGAGCTGAGAGGAGCTTTACCTCCTATTGTGTACAACTATGTGAGAAGTTGTACAACGGCAAAAGAAATCTGGAACAATCTTAAGGAAAAATTTCAGGGAAGCGAGAAGATGAGGGTTAATTCTGTCAAGCAGTGTTTAGTTGAGCTGAAAGACTTCAGACAGAAAGATGGGGAATCAATTGAACTATATTATGATCGTCTGAATGAGTTAATATATCGATGCAATCGATATAGAATCACTAGATCAACAATGGAATTCAATTTGATATTTGTCATGGGACTTCGAAAGGAATGGAGGAGTGTAAGTATGATGGTGAAGAACCAACAGAGCTTTGACTCATCTACATTGAATGACTTGTATAACCAGCTTAAAACTCATGAAGGCGAAGTGAATGAAATAGCTGAAGAATCAAAGGCTATGTTGGGAGGTCCACTAGCTTTGATGTCAAAGATTTCTGAGAAAGATGCTGAGAAGGATGCGTCGGATGAAGATGAAGGATTCATCATGAACTCTGATGATGAAGCAATTGTCTTTTACTCAAACATTCGGGTGAAAACGTTCTTTAAAAAACCTTTCAATCCAAAGGCAAAATCGTCTGAGATAAAAGGGAACTTTCTGAGTAAAAATGTTGGGGAAAAGAAGAAGAAGGAAGAGAAGATAGATTCGAAGCCTATTGAGGGAAAGAGTGAAAAGAAGCTTAAAGGTGATGTTGGAATTGATTGTCATTATTGCAATGGTGCGAATCACCTTGCAAATGACTGTATGCTTAGGAAGAAATATGAGAAAAAGATGAAGGTGAAGGATGAGGCATACTATGCTGAAAAGATGGAGGAAGTTCGTACGAAAGCAAAGAATTTGTCACTGGTTGCAAAGGGCACTGATGAGGAAGAAGATGGTACTTATCAAATCTGGTCGTCTGGATCAAATGATGAGGAGATGCGAAATCCAACCCATGGAGCCATGTTTGCAAAGATGCAGGAGGAATCAGAGAAGGATTCATACGAAGTGCGTGGAAGATGCTTCGTATCAAAGGCTGCTGACAAATCACCAATGACAACAAAGGTACGAAACATTCTTGAATCCTTTAATATTCCAGTACATGCTTATAATTCTGAATTAGTATCTTTTGATGAAACTGTTACTTATTTTGATTCGATTGTGGTATCTGCTAGCAATGAGGCTAAGAATCTGTCAGTACAATTGCTTGAGACTCAAAAGAAGTTAGATTTGAAAATCACTAGGATAGATTGTCTAGAACTCCAAATAACAAATATCATGGTAGATAGGGACAATTTATCTAGTGATAATAAACTGTTATTAGCACAAAGGAACATATATTGTAATACTTCTAAGAGATTATATGGAAAAATAACTAAACTTCATCATTCGAGTGAAATTAGTAAAGAACAACATAGAAAATTGCTGCCATTTTTAGCTTATGAAAGAGCTAAGGTAGATAATATTTCGTATGATTGTGAAAAAGAGATAGCTGATTTTGACAAAGTTCCGAATGACAAATATAGATATGGAATTTTCAAAGTTGATGAATGTTTTGATTCGAATGATTTAGTCAACATTGTAAATGATACTTTGAGTAAATGTGAACAAATTCACATTTTGAAAAAGACTGAGAATTCAACATCTGATTCTCAATCCAATTTTGTTGATATTGAAGATAACTCTGATAATATTAGTGAAATTAGTGAGCTTGAAGATGTTGATTGCTCTCAGTTGACTATTGTTAATGTTGCTTCGAATTATAAAGAAAAAGAAAAATTTAAGGATTTGATAGTTGAGAATGAAACTGATACAACCTCAACTTCGAAAGTTGGTGAAATGAACTTCGTAGATCTCAAAGATTACCAAACTGATGATAGTGATGATGAAGAGGTTGAGAAAGTTTCGAAAGAAAAGGCATCCTCAAAGAAAGAAGAAATTCCACGAATAGTTGTTGAACAAGTGTATGGTGATACACAAAAATTCAAAGAAGTGATGAATGAAAAAGGTCCACATTATCTTAAAACAAACACGGTGGTTTTTCCAAATTTCAAATGCACAGATGATGTCATTTTTCCAAATCAAGTTTTTGTAACTAAAGGAAATGTTGAAAATATCAAACCAGAGTTAAAGAAGTTGGTTGAGGAAGACAATTCAAAAACAACTGAGGAAGGTTTTTTCGCAAATCAAAACACAGTTGAAAACACCTTAACAAAGAATTCGTATATTTTTCAACGACAAAAACCACAAAAACAATGGATTGAAAAATCAAAAGTTGAAAAATGGAAAATGAAAAATGTTGAAAAAGAAAAATAAAAAGTTGTCAAATTAAACTCTAAGGAATTTAAAGATCAAATTGACAAATTTTCAAAGGAAAACAACATTTCAAAAAGACAAGCAAGAAAGAAAATATTTTGGCAGAGGATTGAGTCTCAAAAGATGTCTGAATCAAAATCCACTAAAAATGCTTTCAAAGTTAAAAATGTTTTTTTTTAAATATCAAAAATCATCTCAATCAAACCAAACAAGGTCTGAAAGAAATAAGCAAACAAAGTTTTCGAAAATTTCAGAAACCAACAAAACAAGAGATTTTTCAAAAAGATCTAACATAAATCAAAAAGTTATTCAACGTCAAAGTTTTAAATCAAAAGTTGATACATCCTATGCATACTCTTATGTAATAAAACCCAAAGTTGATTTTGTTCCTCAAAAACCAAATTTTCCTAATTACACAAAGAAAGAAACAATGAAAACTTCTCGAGAAAAAGGAATAACTTCAAGAAAGAATGTTGATCATTGGCTTGAAGGAAAAGGAAAAATATATCAGTCGAATAAAAATTCAAAAGAACAAATTCATGAAGCATACGAAATGTATGTCAATAATTCTTCGAATGGTAGCTCATCATCTAAGGATTCGAATATCTTAGTCAAAGTATGGAGACCTGTCCCAAAAGCAAAGACAGTTCAATCACTCACTCAAGAGGCGAAGGGTAATGTCAGTGAACATTCGAAACTATCAAATACTTATGTTTCGGTTTCTTTAGATGATGAAATCAACTTAATTGATAGTCTCAAAACTAAAGTTTGTGATTGGGTTAAAAGTTCATCATTACATTCGAAGTTGAAATCTAATCTCCAAGGACCCAACAAACCTTGGGTACCTAAAATTTTCCATTGATTACAGGTATTATGTGACGAGCAATATGATAACAAGTGGTACATCGATAGTGGTTGCTCTCGTCACATGATTGGGAAGAAGAAGAATTTAAGAGATTTTTGAAGTCTAAAATATGCAGGAGTAGTGAAGTTTGGGAACAATCAAAAATGTCAAGTCAAGGGATATGGAAAAATCACAACTGGACAATTCACATTGAATCGTGTTGCATATGTTGAAGGTCTTCAACATAACTTGATAAGTGTCTCTCAACTTGTTGTGGGCACCGACAATCAAGTTCTTTTCAACGAAGAAGGAAGTATTATTTCGAATGCTAAAAAAACGAAATATTATTAAAATCTAAAAGGAAAGGTGACATGTTTACTTTGGACATCAATCCAATTGTAGGCAAACCAGCTGTTTGTCTTCTTTCAAAAGCTACATCTGATTTGAGCTGGTTATGGCATCGAAGACTTTTACATCTCAACTTTCGAAACATAAACAAACTTGTGGTACAAGATCTAGTAAGAGGTTTACCTGTACTTAAATTTGATAATGATTATTTATGTTCAGCCTGTGAAGTTGGCAAGCAACATAAACAAGGTCATCCAATAACAATTGATTCAAAGATTGTAGCACCTCTGGATTTATTACATATCGATTTGTGTGGTCCTTCGACTATTTCAACTCTCAACAATAAACAATACATTTTAGTTATTGTTGATGATTTTTCAAGATTCACGTGGATTTATTGTCACAGGCTCAAATTTGAAGTTGCACAAATTATGTTGATTTTATCAAAAAGATGGAAACAATGTTAAAAAAGCCTATTCGAAAAATCAAGAGTGATCATGGAACTGAATTCAAAAACAAAATTCTTGATTCCTTCTTGGTGGACAAAGGAATTTCGCATAATTTTTCATCTCCATACACACCACAACAAAATGGTGTTGTAGAACGAAGAAATCGCTCATTGTTGGCATATGCGAATTTACCTCAATATCTGTGGGCTGAAGCTGTTTCAACTGCATGTTTTACTCAAAATAGATCATTCATTCATCTTAGATTTAATATTACACCATATGAAATTCTGAATAATCAAAAACCTAATGTGAAGTTCTTTCATGTTTTCGGATGTAGGTGCTTTATTATGAATCTCAAGGATCATCTTTCAAAATTTCAGGCAAAAGCTGATGAAGGGATTTTTCTTGGATATTCGCACAATTCAGTGGCATATCTAGTGTTGAATAAACGAACACGAAAAGTAGAAGAAACGTTTAATCTCACATTCGATGATTATTATGTTAAATCAAATGAACATAGATTTTCGACTAATCAAATTTTACAAGAAAATCATGATGAAACTGAATCTTTACAAATGGAAGATACTGATTATGATTTGATTTTTGGAATTTCAGATAATGCATTTGATGCTGAAGTTCATGCTCCTGATAATAACATACCAGAAATTTTGAAACTTACTGATGATCCTCCATCGAATTCTCAAGCAGATGAAACTATACAGGATAGTCCACTAGAGAGAGTGCAATTGAATTCGAATACTTTGAATGATGAAGAGCATTCTTTCGAGGGGGAGAAAGATCAATTGAATGTTGAAATTGAGGGGGAACATGGAGTTGAGGGGGAGCTTATGGTTGAGGGGGAGCATAATATTGATGATGCATGTTCCATTGCAGGCTCAGAACATGATGAAATATTCGAAGATGCACCTTTGGACTTTGATCCAACATATCCACCCATGGAAAAATGGACAAAAAGTCATCCGAAGGATCAAGTGATTGGGAATCCACAAGAGGGAGTAATGACACGAGCTCAAATTCGTGCAAAGAATGAGGTATTGAATACTCATCAAGAATTTTGCATGTTTGATGTTTTCATCTCTAAAATTGAACCAAAAACAATTAAGAATGCAATGGAACACTGAGATTGGGTTGTTGCAATGCACTTAGAGTTGGCTGAATTTGAACGAAACAAGGTTTGGAGATTAATTCCTAAACCTGAAAATGTTTCGATTGTCGGGTTAAAATGCATTTTCAAAAACAAAACTGACAAAGATGGAAACATTGTTCGAAATAAAGCCAGACTTGTTGTAAAAGGATATTCACAACAAGAGGGAATCGATTATGAAGAAATATTTTCCCATGTCGCAAGACTCGAGGCGGTTCGAATATTTCTAGCTTATGCAGCTCACAAAGACTTTGATGTTTATCAAATGGACGTGAAGTGTGCATTTTTAAATGGAGAGCTTGAAGAAACAATTTATGTTGAACAACCCCCAGGTTTTATTGACGAAGAATATCCTAATCATGTTTATATTTTAGATAAGACAATTTATGGTCTGAAACAAGCACCACGAGCATGGTATGCAACTCTAACATCATTTTTGAAACAATCTAAATTTAAACGAGGATCTGTTGATCCTACATTATTTCGAAAGAAAGTAGGGGATCATCTTATGCTTGTTCAAATTTATGTTGACGATATTATTTTTGGCTCGACTGACCCTGTTTTGTCTAGAGAATTCGAAGATTTGATGAAAAGCAAATTTGAGATGAGCATGATGGGAAAAATCAATAATTTCCTTGGATTGAATGTTCGTCAAAACAAAGAAGTGATTTTTATCAATCAAGAAAAATATATGAAAAATCTGTTAGAAAAGTTTGGATTGACGAATAGTACAAAGCTTCGTGTACCAATGGCAACTGGCATAAAGCTAACACCATCGTTAGACAAACCTGCTGTTGATATTACGTTGTATAGAAGCATGATTGGTTTGTTACTTTATCTTACAGCCAGTAGACCTGATACCATGTTTTCTGTGTGTAATTGTGTTAGGTATCAGTCTAATCCATGCGAACGACATCTCACTGCTGTGAAGAATATTTTTCGTTACCTTAAAGGAACAACTTCGTTAGGATTGTGGTATCCTTTAAAAACTGGATTCTTTGTTCAAGCATACTCAGATGTAGACTTGGGTGGTTGCAATCTTGATCGAAAAAGCACAAGTGGTGGATGTCAATTACTTGATGGTAAATTAGTCAGCTGGCAGTCGAAGAAGCAAACGTGTGTGTCCGTTTCCACAGCTGAAGCAGAATATGTGGCTGCTGCTGCTTGCACTTCACAAATAATTTGGATCCAAAGTCAATTGCGTGATTATGCAATTAATATGAAAAAGATTCCATTATATTGTGATTCTCAAAGTGCAATAAGAATCTGTCATAATCATGTGCAACATTCGAAGACTAAACACATAGCTCTTCGTTATCATTTTATTAAAGATCACGTGGATGATGGAAATATTGAAGTACATTTCGTGAAAACAACTGATCAGTTAGCTGATATTTTCACAAAAGCGTTGGATGAAAAGTCATTTATGCGAATAATCGAAGGCCTTGGAATAATCGATGACATTTCTGTTCCATGTGAAAAAGCGAAACGATGGAGGAAAAGAATGATTCAGAGGCACTAAATAAACGATAACACAATGTCATTCAACATTCAGCGGTTACTGTTCATAGTCAATGCTTCGACCGCTTCGAATTCGCATGATTGTCACTGATCTTTAGCGTTGAGTCAGCGGTTACTGTTCATAGTCAACGCTTCGACCACTTCGAATTCGAATGTTTTTCACTAATCTTCAGCGTTGAGTTAGTGGTTACTGTTCATAGTCAACGCTTCGAACGCTTCGAATTCGTACATTTGTTACTCTTCATGGAATGCCAACTATTCGCATGTTATGTCTTTATTTTCGAAAAATTAAAAAAAAATTGAATTTGGTTGCAGATTATGGTGATGATTCAGAGAGGACAAAGTCAGCCGAATAAAGGTCAGGTAAACATTTTTTTTCGTATGAGTTACATTATTCGAACTAGTTAGGTTGTCCCTAGAAGCATGTTGTTGCATGTCGACAAAAGCCTCCTTGACTCAATGTGTGTGTACGAAAGCCTTAATGAACTTTTCCTACGAAGCTTTCTTCCCAATCAGGCTTGTATTAACATTAGTCTCTTTAGCTACCTTACTCTTCTCATATGAGTAAAGAGTTTATTGTTTGGTCCAAATCATAACAGATGTACATTCGATCTTATAACCAATCTTTTTCATCACAAAATTCTTAACACAAATCACACACAACGACGTATGTCCGAGAGGTCTCTGATCAAACCCATCGAGACCTAGATATATAAAAATTATGTGTTAATGATCTGACATCATGAGTCTGTGATGAAGGTGAAACCCTAACATCTTACAACTTAAGGAATTGACGGGGAACATTGTTCCAGATATTGACGAAACTTTTGTTTCAGTACCAAAATTCGAAACTCCAAATCATATTCAATTCGCATGCGTGGTCTTGATCAAACATTCGAAACCCACGATGTTTGTTACCCAACAAGATCCAGTACATCAATTTTTTCCATGAATATGATTTCCGTGTGAGTTTCATTCGAATGTCCTGGTCATGATAAACATTTTCGAACCTAACTTGTCACTGACTACACTGGTCATACAAGTAATTTTGGTTACAATTATTCACCTTATGTTTAGGTTGATATGTAATGAAATTTTAAACCAACCTAAGAATCACTTTTAAAAGAAGCCCTTTGATACTTATAAAAAAGTATTCGATTGTAATTCACGGGAACATACACAAGTTGTTGATCATCTCTCTTGATGATTAACGAAGCAACCTTTGCCCGGGGTTTAACTGCCTTCGTGTCAAATTGCATTTTTGACATCACAGAATTCGAAAAAAAAATTCACTTGCTTCTTATCTTATTTCTTTGGAACACTGCACTCACGAAATCCTTGAGGTTATAAGTAATACAAACTTAGACTGAAGATTTCGCAAGTCTGGCATATGACTTCGCTTTTCATCCCAAAAGTGAAAGAGGCTTGCCTCCATGCGGAGGATTTTATCAGTTGCAATTCAATAACGGGAATATTGAGAGGCTGTGTATACGAGACGTATGGTATTCTGCCCGGTTTTCTAGGCGATGTGACAACTGCTTTTTGAATCATGGCTAACTTTTTGCAGAAATGGTCCAATTTTCAAAGTGCCACGTCGGATCTCATTAAATGCATCCCACTTCAAATTCAAATCAATCAGGGTTACTTATAAAAGGGAGTTCAAGAGTGTTTTATATGGTTACGTGATCAAACTCAAAAAAAATCCCAAATTCTCTCTGTTCTTCATCTTCTTCAAACCCTAATCATGGCTACTACTGCTCATGTTGATCCTTCTACTGAAGACATTTCTTCTGCACCAGTTATGAAGATTCAATCTACGAATTATTATGTGGAAGGTGCAATTTCTCAATGTCCTGAGGAATTCAAGATGCTTATTATCGCTTTACAACACTCTCTTTTATCCAAAGCGATGTTCAATTCCTTTTCTATTCTGGTTTCATGGCTTTTTCAAGTAGGATCTACAACTACATACAACAAGCTTCTGATACGATTACTTTTCATCTAATCAATGAGAAAAAGGTTAGGCTTTCTCAGAGATTGTTTTACCAAATTCTTGATATTCCAAATACACATCCTTTTGTGGAATTCCAATTTTCCCAAATTATCCACATGTTTAATGAAATGGGATATCAGCCCCCATTGACAAAGATAAGTGACTTTAAGAAGTCTGGTCTTCCAAAAATCTGGAATTTCTTGTTTGGGATCTTTTTATGTTGTTTAACCGGAAGAACAGTTGGGTTAGACAAGTGAAGAATGGAGGTTTATGCTATGGTGGCTGGTTTATACTATGATCTTCCAGCAGACTACTCTACACAGCTGTGGAAGGAATTTCAAAAAGGGTTAGAGCTTACAAATGCTGCTAATGGCATTTCGTGTGCTAGGTACTGGAGCCTTATTTTACAATATTTTTACAACAAGGAAGGTATTTTGGTTCCAAATGATGAAGAGAAAGTTACTTTTCAATCGTATCACTTTCCAAAGGATGTTGTTGATGATGCTAATGAATTCCCAAATGTTGCTCGGATTCCTGACACAATGTTAAAAAGGGTGAATCCTAAGAATTCTATTTTGGTTGCTTATCAGAAAACGTTCGATCCATCTATTCCAACAGGAATTTTGTTGCCCTAAGAAGAATCAAAATCGAAAAAGTCAAAGAAGTCGAAGAAAGCTGATACTACCTCACCGGCAAAGAAATCGAAGGGATCTACATCTTCTAAATCTCCACAGAAGGTTGTTGAAGAAAATGTTGTTGTAACAGTTGAACCAACAAATGTGAGTAAGCCAATAGTGGAAGAGACTCAAGAAAAAGGGGTTATTCCTTCAAAAATAGGGATGTTTCGAAAAATCAAGATTAAATCAACTCACAAACATAAGTCACCAGCACAAAAGCTAATTCGAAAGCATCAGGTTTCTCACCAAGGAGTCTTGATTCGCGAGATACCTGTTCCAGTTTCACCGAGTTCGAAGAAAAGGACAGCAGAGGATATGGCAAAACATCTGGCTAAAGGAAAGAAAAAGAGGAAGACTCGAAAGATTGTTTTGTCTCCTGAGTCAACAAAGGAGGATGAAAGGATACCAGAAACTCCAGAATTCACTTCTATCGTCAGTTCTACTCCTGAGCACATAATTGTCATACCACCCGAATTTTTGATTGCCAAGTCAATTCTTGAGGAGGTGCGAACTTCAGACATCCCTGCACATGTATCTGATATGGATGCAAATGTTAATATGGGTGAAGGAGGTTCGAAAGCTGCAGATCAAGGTCCATTCATCTCTACTACTTTTGAATCATTGGTTTCAGTTACACCAACATCTACCATTCCTATTCCATCAACCACTATCTCACCAACATTCGAACACATCCTCAATCAACCAATTATTTCTATGTTTTCGTCTCAATCCACCGATACTCCCAAACCCTCTTCACCAACAGAAACTGATCATGAAGGGTTTGGTGGAACATTCGAAGATTTGGAGTTTCATGATGAAGAAGAAGATTTTCCTGATCACATGCTAATGACCATGAAGCAATACAAAATTTTGAATCAAAAGTTGAACTCCATCATTCAATCTCAAGCTGATCTGGGAGGGGGTTCATCACTTTCAAGTTTGGAGATTGACTCAATGTTGAAGTTGTGTGAGTCAAGAATTATCAACAAAGTGTCTGGTATGTTGAAAGCTTCTGAGACAGTGCTTATGGAGAAGATTGATTTCACGGATCAGACCAATGAACTTCGATTTAAACATCAAAGATCTGATTTTCTGAGTGAAGTGAAAGAACTACGAAACGTCACAAAAGAACGACATGTTCTTTTTGTTCAGGAGGTTAAGAAAGTGAGGGAGGATGTGAACTTCAAAATTCAAGAGCTTCGAGAAGATATGCAAAAGGAAATTTTGTCAGTTCAAAATGATTATGTGTCTTTAAATCAGAAGGTCGATATCATATGTGATGCTGTTACTCAATTTGTCAAGTTATATGAAGGGTTAAGTCCACAAATCACTCAAATCTCCAAGTCTGAAATAGAAAATTTTGAACGAGTGATAAAGTTGTTGAAGGAGTTGAAGGAGATTTCAACAACACCTGTTTCGTCTCCGTTGATCACTCCAGAGTTTTTATCACAAGAGTTTATACAGTTCGAAGCTATTCTAAACAAACAGCTTGCTCCATTACTTCGCATTTTAAGTCTTCTTCCCATAACAACTGCCCCTCCTATTATCACAGGGGTGCAAGGGGGAGAAAGGAAGTCAGAAGATGATGCGAATGTTGTGGGCAAAGTTTTTTCCAACAAACATCCCATCAACAAAGCCAGTGGTTGTGTCTGCTCAACCAGTAACTTCAACAATTGTAACTTCATTACCAATTACACGAACAATTTCAAAAGGAATTGTAATTGGTAAACCTTTGGAGTCTGGTGGGAGTGGATCAAAGCAAAAAGGTGTAGCTGAAAAATCTGCTTCAAAAGATAAAGGCAAATCAATTCTTGTGGAAAAATCCAAAGAAGAAAAGAAGGCTGAGGTTGAAGCTGAAGTGGAGAAAATGAGGCTTGTTCAAAGCATCATGACACAGAGAGCTAGTGATATGAAGGGCATGGATAAGGTGATCCAACAAAACAATACAACTATGAAACAATCGAAGCTGTTGTTGCCTTTAATCACATGTACTCGTTTGAAAAGAAGCCTAAACAGAGTTATGTGGTTACAAACACTAATGCGAGCCAGTTGGATTTCCCTGTTAATGAGATGATGTTTAGCATGCCTCAATTTAAAGTAGAAGGGAATTTCAAAGAAAAGGATGAAGGAACTCATATGAAGATTCGATTTCATGCTGTCATTGGCAAATCCCCTGAGGAAGTTTGGTCCTTGATAAAGATAAAGAAGGTCATAAGCATAAAAAGGGATGTTGTTTTTGAAACAAAATTCAAAACATCAAATATATTGTGGCCAGAGCGGATGGAAAAACACACGAATTCACCATTGTAGATTTTCCTCTGATGAACTTGTATGATCTTATACAAGTCGCATTGCTCCTTAAAGATAAATCTTTTTCTTATCTGCAAAACACTGATCCAGAGAAATTCAAACTTGGAATTGCTCACATCAAAATTTTCATTGAGAATTACTATGAGTGCCTTGCTCTGACTGATGTGGAGTTGGCTACTGCGAAGGGGATGGAAATTAAAGTACCAATGGCTGTTTCGTTGAATCAGACTGAGTTAAAGAAGTATGCTGATGGGGAAATATGTTTAAAGCCATTTGGTATAGTTTTTGGTGGAAAAGATAAGGCTGGAAAAGCGAAGAGATTTTTGTTTCAAGCTTATGAAGTGGAGAGATATTCTACATCTCAGTATACGAACTTGATTGTTCGTATGAACCACTGCAAAAAGAACAATGAAGGAGACAAAAGGAGTTGAAGAAAATAATTTCATGGTACACTGAAGTTCGAAGAATTTTGCTTTACTCCATAGCTTTGCTTACAAACTGAAGACTTCGACTTTGATTACAAAGGGGGGGATTGTTAGGGTCGAATGGTTGTAATTGTCGAAGTTTGTATTTGGAGTCTTCGAACATTTTTGTAATGTATTTTACTAGGGCATAATATTCAAAGCTTAATGTTTAGTCCTTAGTATTTTTTTGTACGCTTTTCTCTCCTATAAATAGGAGTGGTTACTAGGTTCTTAGTAACAGAGTTTTTACAGAATATTCATTATACTCTGTAAACTTTGCGGAAACATAATATGAGCTAAACAGATTATATTTAGATTCTATGTTCAAATCTCGCACTCATACTTTGAATTCATTCTTTAATTCATTCAATACTTGATTCTTTGTTTCATCAACCGACAAAGAACCGACGAAGAAAGAACTGAGATCGGAAAGGTCTAGCGCTTTTGGCCAGCGAGATTTGAACATCTAAGTTTTGTGGTCATCAGCTTGATCTTGTCACAGTTATCAGAGAAGATTTAATCACAATTTACAGGGTTTTTTCTTCGTCGGTGTGGATTTAAGAACTCGGTTTGTCAAGAACTCTAAAAACTAGAGCAATTATCAGATTTTCTTCTCTTCGTCTTGTTCTGGGGTGTGCGATTAAGAGTTAGGGTTTATCAAGAACTCTTGATTAGAACACAGATAGAGAATCTGTGAGAAATCAAAAAGGGAGGGGGGATTTCATTTGTGTAATTTAGGTATAAGGGTTTGATTGAAGAGAGAGAAGTGGAGCACAACCATGGCAGATTTTGGGGATGGTTTCAGTATGAGAGAGAGGGGGGATAGAGAGAGATTGGTATTTTATTTTCTTTTAACTATAAAAATATAAATAAATAAATAAATTGAAAAATCAAGGGCAAATCCGTCATTATAAAAAAGTTCAAAGCAAATTTGACCAAACCCGCAACAAAATGAAAACTTTGGACCTTTGGTGCTAGTCTAAACTTTTTTGGACCAAAGTGACAATTTTGAGCAAACCACAGGGACCATTTGTGCAGTTTAGTCTTTTTTTTAAACTCGGATGATCCCTACTGTTTATTTTTTGTTGTGTGCTTGGTCCATGTCTTACCTAAAAAGACTATCATGCCCTTATTAATTTAGTTTTTTTTATTTAAGTATTTATTTTTTTATATTTAAAAAATCAATAGACCCACATATCTGTATCTCCTCACCCTAAACCTAAAACTACATTTGAGAAATTTAATATGGGTCCCATCAGTCACCATCCCATCTCTCATCTTCCTCAACTTCTATTTCCTTTACATCTTTAGTGACATCGACATCTTCACTATCCATTCTTTTTCCGGTCCATCAACTTCGGCGAACCAATACCACAACCCACTGTCACTGCACTGAATTTTCCACCACCACAACCCAATGCATCACAACTTCTATTTCCTTTCCATCTTTTGTGGTGTTGGTTCGTGTCACACCCCCAAACCAAGGATGGCGGAAACGTCCGGGGGCGGAGGACTTCATGTATAGCATCACAACAACGATTATAATAGTGCTCAAAGTAAATACAACCAATCATAAATATAATTAGAAAAGAATTACATGGTTTCAAGTATTACATATTTCAATGATTGATCACAACATGATAAAAAAATAGTTGTTCAACGCCGTAGCGTTCCATCCTCAAAAGTTTGTGGTTACTTGGTTTCGTTGATTTCCTGAGAATACAAGTAATTTTGAAAAAGTGTTAACAATTAAGTTGGTAAGTTCATAAGCTTTTTAGATAAAGAGTTTGGAAACCGTTCTTTGTAATGTGTGGTGTGTTACCAAGAAAAATCCAATATTTTCCTTATAAAAGTTATGTGGTCCTAAATGCCGGGACCGAGAATGAACAAGTGTTTGTCATACTTAAAGATATAAAAGTGATTATAAATTGGCGTAAAACCCCTTTCTGATTTGAGAAAAATCCCGTAATGAATGGTGTGTAGTCTTAAATACCAAGGCTGGAAGTATACAATAATATATGTAATTATTGATATAAAAAGTGATTTTAAATCGACATAAAACCCCTTTTGATTTATGAAAATCCCCGTAAACTTTATGTGTTGTTAACTCCCTATGTGAGCCGCTATAACCACACTATGACTAAATGAACCTGCCACGACGTTTCTCAGGCGTCGAAAACTGTTATGACATTTGTCACCCGTAGACCTGCAGGTCCTACTGTAGCTAGCAGTAAGGTGTGGGGTGTCAAACCCAATATAGATCTATACACAACTATCACGTTCTCCCTACAAGAGACTCTGGTTATAACTACCAGGAATTTTAAACCGTACTCTAGGATTACTGAGATGAATATCTCACCATTTAAGTTAACAAGTTTACGTGTAGTGTGCGTGAGTGTAAAACCTTTTTCTGTGGGAATAAAACCTTCCGAAATGTGTTTGTTGTGTTAATGGAAACATAAACCATACCTATTATAGTTTATCAACACGTTTAAATGTAATAGTTATAAATTTGTTTATTATGGTTAACTACTATATTTGTGAAGGTAAAAACCCTTTTGTTTACCGATATGTATATATATACTTTTTACTAAAGTGAAGCAACATGCAATATAACAACTAATTAATTACCATACTTTTGTAGGTAAAAATGCATTTGTTTTCTGATGTGTGACTATATACTAAGACAAAATGTCATCTGTTTGCAAAAACATATATTCACATAATGATATACACCTTGCCCAACATGTTACAAGGTGAAATGAAATTGATAGCATTTTTCTGTTGTTAACATTTTCTTGCACTGTTCTTACAAAATTTATAGAAAAAACATCAAAGGTCAAAATCAAAATCCGTAAATTCTGAGAGTTTGGGAAATGAGTCTAGTTTGTTCATAAATTTTATTATAATTTTTAATGACCACCAACTTGTGTGAAAAAGTCCATAATCACAGACTGGTCCGGATTTGCTCTTGAGATGATAGGAAATTTTGTAAAAATCACCATAAATTGTAGAAAAATCGTATGGAGGTTTGCAAGTATTCATTTTAAAGCTAAGAACTGGAACTACTTGCACCTAAAACATTTTTGAAAACTAAAATGTTTAAGTTTCCCAAAACAGTCCGTGAATGGGGTTGAACTTTTCTGATGAAGGCTGTTAAATGAGTTTAGTTATGTTCTTGGTGTTTTAACTTGTATTCCCCCCCCCCCCCCCCTTTAAAACTTAAGAAAAACGTTAAAAGATAGGGGTATGAACTCACCTTATATGATTTCAATGGGTGAATGTTGAAGAAGTGAAGTTTTCAACTCAAGAACACTTGAAGGATCACTTGAAGATTTGAGAATCTAACACACAAATGATGGAGTTTGTGTAAGGAATCATTGATTTGAGTGAAAGGGAATGTAATAACCATAAGGAGATTGATGATACTTACCAAATGAAGATGGAAAGCTTGAAAAATGACTTGGAAATCTCGAATTTGTATGAGAGAATTTGAGAGAAAATATGTGTTTGATCTTTGGTGGGAATGAAAGAAATGAGTGAGAATGAGGAGAGAGGGTGGGTTTTCAGCCCTTGACTAAGAGTATGGATGGTCAAATGGTGGGGAAAGTACCCTTGAATGACCAGGTATGGTGGGGAGGACAATGGTTGGTCATGGAGTGGGTGTGGGGTGGTTGCTTGTGTCATGAACTAAAGAGAAGTCAACACTCCACCTCAATTATTCACCCACTAGATTTTTATTCTTAAATAAAGATTTCCATAAAAATATGTTTAAATTATGAATATTTAGGTCTTATATCTTAAAATATGATTTTTTGAGAAAATCCCGCGTTAAAATGATGAAAAACGGGCTTGAAACGGAGTTGGGGTCGAAAACCGGGTGCAATGTGTGAAGATCCGAAGTTCTGGGCGAGGTCTCAGCCTCAACAGCCAAGAAACGAAGACACACTAGTTGCTGATGCAGATCCAAAGAGAAGGAAGGAGTTGCGGTCCGAGGTCAGGGGAAGAGGAGGCTGCGGCTCGCCTGCTGTAACTCGCTTGCTGCTGATCGCCTGCTGCGGCTCGCTGTTGCGGTTAGCCAAGTGGACTCCGGTTTGGCTTCTTGGGACCTCGGTCTAAGGAGGACTTGGCCCCTATGGAGAGGCTTCGGTCCTAAAGGGTTATTTTCCAAGTTTTGTCCCTTCTTTGAGTGGTTTCTCATCAAGCCAAGTATCGGGATGCCCCAATTGATTAAAAAAAATTTCAAGAGAGGTTTCGAGAGAGATTTAGGAGAAATAAGAATCTTGGAGAAATTCCTCAAATAGAGAGAGATTTGGGAGAGATTTGACATACTTGGAGAGATTTCTCATACAAAGAGGGATTTGGGAGAGATTTCACATACAAAGAGAGATTTGGGAGAGATTTCATATTCTTGGAGAGATTTCTCATACAAAGAGAGATTTGCGAGATATTTCACATTCTTGGGGAGATTTCTCATACAAGGAGAGATTTGGGAGAGATTTCACATATAAAGAAAGATTTGGGAGAGATTTCTTTTGCAACCTTTTTGAGTGTTTGGCTTCGCAATGCAAGGTCCGTAAGCCCCACTAAGCCATGTTTAAGGATCTTACACACTCCCAATGAGTATGCAACATTGTTTTATCGGTTTGGTTCGTTACTTACCACAGTTTTAGGTTAAGGAAATCTAGATGTACGAACTTTTCAATTTATGATCTCTCATTAGAATAGCGAGTTGTTTAGAAATTACATAACGAAAACCCTAGTATACAAGGGTTAACTGAGTTGACTGGTTTGACTTGTTGACTTTATTTGACTTTGACTTGACCAGAAATTGACGGTTGTCACATCATCCCCCCGTTAGAGGGAATTTCGTCCCGAAATTATTACTTTGACCAGGACTTAATGAATTTGGAGAAAAGATGGGGAAAGCTTTTCGTAGTACAAGAAATTTGTATGGTGGGGACCAATCCGTCTGATGTTAAATGACGCCTTGGAATTTCTTATTGTAACTTGAGCTAAGTCAATTTAAAGGAGTTATTGTTTTGAAATGATAGTGTATTCTATGTTTGCCTTTATGCTCCCCGGTACAAAGTGGAGACTCTCGTTCATTTCGATTTTGCCAAGTGGTAAGTGGGCACACCTGCGTTTTACCGAAGTTAAACACCCAAGCTATTAACATGTTGCCCAAGTTTTTAACAATCCCTTTTGTTCTGCCCGTTGGTTTGCTGTTGGTAGGCCATACTCAAGTTTAACCTAGTTCCCTGTAAGGGTCTCCAGGGTCATGAAACGAGTCTACTATCTCTGATAGGGATAACAAATATTAATAGACCCTGTGGTCGCATAATCTCTTTGATGTACGTTCTAGTCGACTCCTCCATCCTGTCGGTTCCTTTGATTAGTAGGGAGTAGGAGGATCTGGCTAGTCTGTCAACGGTTATCCAAATGGTATCGAGACCATCCATTGCCTTGGGTAGCTTGGTTATGAAGCCCATGGTTAGTTGCTCCCATTACCTTTCAGGTATCACTAGTTGTTGTAGGAGACGCGAAGGCTTCCTTTATTCTCTCTTGACATTGGCACAAGTTCGATACTTGCCCACATGTGTAGCGATGTCTGCTTTCCTATTCGCCCACTGATGGTACTTTTTGAGGTCCGGACACATCTTGTCCGAGCCTGGATGAAGGGAAGTAGCGAGTTTTCATGTGCTTCGTTCGTGACATTATTTCTGAATCCATCAACCTCGGTGTCTAGATCCGGTTCATAGGATAACATGCCCCGCCATCCACGCCTTCTAGGTTCTTATGATCGGTGAAGATTGTATGTTTCGTGTCGTGGAGATAGTGCCTCCAGACCTCTAGGGCATACACTACCGCTCATAGTTCAAGGTCATGCGTGACCTAGCCGACCTCGTACGTCTTTAGCTGTCTTAAGCCATAAGTAATGAATTCTCCTCGGAGCGTTGCATAAGGCATGTTGTAGCGTCTACCGTTTGATTAGATCGGTTAGGAACTTATGGGTTCGGATTACATGAATAGACTTATTCGGATGGTAAGATGTTCACTCGTCCTCCTGGGCAACCTTGGCCCGAAGTTCATGGCAGGACTCGTACCTGGTCCATCTATCATTAACTTGCGCATATAGGTCGTATGTACTTAAGGTTGGCAAGACAGTTGGATGGGTGACTCTGCCCTAAGTCCACAGCCAGACATGGAACAGGAAATTGGGCAGAAGCACACATCCAATGTCTGTAGAATCTTAATTATACATCATCCTCGCGTATATACATAGTAGTGGTAGACTAACCGTATCTGTCCCAAGCTTCTGTGCCTGAACCTTGTCTGCTGTATGCGTGACATTCCCGAAGGGTCTCCTGGAAATACTCGTGATAAGGTCTTGGGAAGTATAACGCTCCTCTGGTGCGTGTTTTGGGGTTTCACAGCGAGAAATGACTCGGAGGTCCGTGCTGGATGTGTTTATGGGAGACAAATGTTTGAATATTTGGTGGGTTAGGTGAAGGTTCCTTTCGTAGCCGTTAAACCGGGAAGATGAGGACTATACCAATCGAAATTGGATGGTGACAACAGTATCTCTTTAGGTAAAACATGTGTTAAGTTGTATTCATGAGAAATGCTCATTAGGGTGATAGAGTATCTTGTGTTTCTCTTCAGTGTGTTCCGTTTTGTTCAATATTATTATTACTATAGATGATTCATACCATAGTGTCTAGCATTAGTAGTGGGTGTGTTTCGATAACTAGTAATGATACTTGATATCATGATCCCTGGCAGGTCTCCCTATGATCGAGCGATATATGAACGTCGTATGTAATTTGATGTTGGTGAAATCGTCGAGTGGGTGGCCCCACTCAATTCCTACTACTAGACATGGAATAGGCATCAGGATGGAATTATTTGTTTCAAGACTTTAGTATTTTGATTATAATTAACCCCGATGTATGTACAAAGTCATCATAGCTTACATGTAATGATCCTAAGGTCATATATGAGTGTCTTTGGTTTGATTTGAATGAGAGAGTATTTTAACTATTTTTAGAAAGATGGTGATTTTAGAAAGCATACCAAATTCATTACAAACATATGGTACTTAAACGTTTTTGTCGTTGGAAATATTACAAAAGTCCTAATATGGTTCCCCGGATACCCTTGCTGGTTCGTTTGTCACACTTCTTCGGCTCCCTCGTCATTCCTTTTCGTTGGACACTCTCTCTTGAAGTGTCCCATTTCACCGCATAGGTAGCATACTGGACTTACACTAGTATTGGTGGTTGAAGCGATGTGCTGAGTCGAGGCCTTACAGAAACGAACGGTATGCCCGTTCTTGTTGTAGTTTTTACAGTGCATCTCCCGGCAAACCCCATTTTGATGGAAGCCACACTTAATACACTTTTGGAGAGATCCCTTATATGTTCTGGCCGGCACTTAGGTGACAGACCTTGTGGCTAGTGTCAAGGCATGTGTCGTAACTGTTGTTGTAATGGTAGGTGCAGCTACGGATTTCTTTCTTCCAACGAATTTTTGAGGTAGGTTACACTTCTTTTCTTCCCAAAACTTTCGCTTCTTGTTCGAAGGTCTGTGGCCTGAGGCGCCTTCGTTGGTAGACATTCTTTGGTGTTCCTGGTTGTTACCACAATCTGTATTGTCGGTACCTCTTCCATTTCTGCTGGCGTTGTTAGCATTGAGTTGCACCATGACGGCTGTCACGACTACCGTGACTGCAGCCTGAAAAGTAGCAGAGTCTATCTGCAAGGTTGGCGCCTTGCTTGTTGGTTGGTTGCCTCTTGGTGAAGACATAACTCTGTTTCATGATGAAAAATGACTTCGTGAGTGGAAATAATTATCTCAAGTGCATCCTTATGATTTTTATTCACATATATAAATTCTTGCACATTACTGTACTATTCCTAGTGTTTCTGCTAACGTTCCTGAGACGGATTTATGGTAGTGGGTATAAGTAGGTTTCGTGCGGGCATTAAGCTTTACTCATCTTAGGATCATGTCTGACCAAACACACTTAGCTGAGGAGTTTTGATGGGATCCGGTGCATTAGTGCTGGTATGATCGCACCCTATAGGTCTACGAAGAAGGCACCTCTCAACCAAGGTATTTAAAGGTGAGACGGAAATGAGTTTTTAGGATGACTATATGTCGCAAGTTTTCTAACTAAGTTTATCTTAGTTCATTTTGTAACGTATTATGATTGTTTTATGGTGTTCTGAAAACATTTCATAACGAGAGCCTATAAATGATAAACTCATGTATTAGTAGTTATGTATCCAAGTGAAACCTTAAAATTTGATCCAAGCTAAGTCTTTCTTACGACCATTTGATGTATGCTTAGTGGTATGATTAAGACTTAATAGACCTTTGAGTCTGATGGATCTGCCATAAACCCATTTTGTAAATATGATTCTAGAAATTTTGGTTTCAGAGAAAGTTTTGACCTAGATGTAGGCCTACACCAGATTATTGTAAGGAAAAGTTTTGATAGCAACTAAATCTCTTGATTTGTATGCCTCTTTAAATCACAGTGTCGTGCTTTCACCTAGAATATAGTAGTACCAATGCATACTCATGAACTTAATTTACAAGGTCTTGTGAGCGGTATGAACTTACTCACGACGATCCGTCTCTTGTGATGCCTGAGACAAAGTCGATGCACCATGCAGCTTTGCCAATCGACGCTTGGCTGCAGTCATCCTCTCTTTGAATGCCGTGTGTCTACCCTGTTACTCTCTTGCCTATGTCTGAGCGGCGATAATGTCCTAAAAAGAGAGTTGGTCTCTGAAATAGTAGTCTCTTTCCGAGTCTCGGGTACGTAAGACGGTGGGGTCCTTAGTAGCGCTCAATTTTCGAACTAGGTTTGCAGTCTCCCTGTGTTAATCCCCGATGTTCACGATCTGCTGGGTCTTCACTGGGAGGGCTCTGTCAGTCGGTCCCCCATGGTTGAGGTCATAACACCCTTGTTGGTCTCCACATGGTGGTTGCTGTCATTGCTGTCGACTTCAACCCTCGATCACGGTTACCCAACGGGGCACAAGTTCGATGTAGTCGAAACGGTTCGCGGGAACCCTTGCTATGCATGGAGGGTTGATTACCTCCGGTTCCACTTCTGATTCTCCTCATAACCATCCACCATTTCTCTGACTGGGAAAGTAGAGGTCGTCCGGTAAGTAGGATCTTACTATGTTGTACGTGCGAGAATAGGAGTAAGAAGATAATTATTGGACGAACTATTTAGAAAATTATTAGATGATCTGTATCAGTTATATCAATACTTGTGTAGTGTATACCAGTTATATGAAATCAAGGCAGGATAGTCCTTCGAATAGGTGACTCTAACTCAAAATCCACAATCCAACGAGAACAGGAAGTAAAGCAAAGGTCACAAATTCTAAGTCTATGACGCCTAAATTTCATATAACCTTAGCGTATCCACTTAATAACTATTGACCTACTTGATAGAGACCTGTTTAGTTCTCATGAAAGCACTTATAGTAACACAAAATACTCTCATAGTATTTTAAACTCATGTTCTGTTCTAATGTTCTCATTGTGGTAGTGTGGGTAAGTTTTCAGACTTGTCGCCATATCACAACCATTCTTGGGCATGTGCTAATCACTCCTCGGACCAGCATAGTTGATCAGGTTATGCCACTCTGTCACACCCCCAAACCAGAATGGCGGAAACATTTAGGGGTGGATGACTTCACGTAGTACCATAACAATTGAATATCGTAAAGAAAGTAACACAACCATCATATATATATAATAAAAACGTACATTGTTGCGTTATACATATTTCCAAAAGAATATTACAATATGATGATTCAAAATGTTTGATAATAAACGCCTTAGCATTCCTTCTTCAAAAGCTGGTAGTTACCTGTATTACTGATTCCCTGAGAAATACAAGTGGTTTCAAAAAAGTGTCAACAATAAAGTTAGTGAGTTCATAAGTGTTTTTGTACTGAAAAAGTATGTCTTTTTGGAAAAAAATAGATGAACGTAGTTTCCAGAAAATCCAATATTTTCCACTTATAGTTTGAAAAGTACCAAAAGTTGGAGGGCGTTAGTATCTTTCGTACTTTAAATGAATAAGATGAATGTTTTCTCAAAATAATGTAAATATTGAATGCATTCATGAGTCTCGTAAATCAAGCTTGTTTTTATACTTCCGTGTGAGTCTTATAACCATGCTATTGACACAAACTGCCTGTAACAACATTCTTTAGGTGTTGTAGTGTTATGACATTTGTCACCCCAGACTTGCCGGTCTAACTGTAGCTAACAGTTTAGGTGCGGGATTGTCAATCTCGTATAGATCTATACACAAGTATCACACTCTCCCTCCAAGAGATTATGGTTTATAATACAGGACTTGAAATGCATACTTGATAGTACGTTGAAGTTGAGTATCTCACAATGCTTAGTATAAATATATTTACGATAAGAAAGTCGTTATTTCATTTCAGATGAAAGTGTTTTGTTTTTCAAGATGTTTACGTAAGAATGTATGAATAACTCACAATCTATACCCATTATAGTTTTTGTTTCAAAAAGTGTGTTCCTTTTGGTGAAAATAACTCGGTGAAATACTACTTGATATGTAAAGTAAAATGTTGATATTGAATAATAATAAGACAAAAGTTGTATTCATATCTATATAAAATGATACATTTTCTTGTATTGTACTTATATTCCCCCTAAAACATGAAAAGACTTGAAAAGTAGGGGTATGAACTCACTTGTTCGGTTTGAAGAGAGTGAGACTAGAATCGAGCAGAACTTTAACTGCGGAAAGTTGCGTCTTCGAGCTTCTCGGGGATCTCGATAGCGTAGAACCTTCGTCAGGGGCTCGGGTGTGGAATCGACGGTGTCGAGATGGCCTTTGGAGCTTACAAGTGTGTGAAAGTGAGAGAGAGTTTGAGAAAAGTGTGCCAAAACTCGTAGTTCATGCCCTCTATTTATAGGGTTGAAAGTGTGAGTACGCTGGGCGTGCTACCGGAGTACGCTGGGCGTGCTTTGGTTATGCTGGGCGTAACTTTGCGTCATGGATTACAACTCGAGTCTAGCTAGGCGTAGATCCTGCAGCCGATGGGACTCGAGATTGCACCTGAGTAAGCTGGGCGTACTCTTAAATTACGCTGGGCGTAATTCAGGCTTCAATCTTCTAAATTCCGTAACTTTTGCGTATGGGCTCCGTTTTTCGCGTTCTTTATATCCACGCGTAGGTGAGACTATGCTCTACAACTTTCATTTAGACTCCATCGGCTAGTTTTGACTTTATTTTAAATGTTATGTTTTTAATAGGCCGAGACTGCTAAAGTCCGTTAGAAATTCATAACTTCTTTATCCGACGTCTGTTTTCGTTTGTCTTTTTATCATCTTACTCCTGTTGTGGACACCTTCAACTCTTGTTTAGGTTGCTTTAGCTAAATATCGTTCGATCTTTAATTCGAGTTTTTAGCTCTCTACTGCTGTTACAAAACTTAGAAAATTCGTAACTTCTTCATACGAGGTCCAATTTGGGCGATCTTTTTATGTACGTTTACGGTTTAACGAACTCTACAACTTTTGTTTATATACTTAAGGCTAAAATGCATTTTATTGAAATTTCACTTTTTACGTTAAATAATGTTTTATCGGGTGTGTCGTGAATATTTGAGCGGTCATAATTTCTTCATTATAGCCCGGTTTTGAACGTTCTTTATGTTTTGGAAACCTTGGCACGATATCTAACATTTGATGCATCCCAAATTTAGATTTTTGAACTCTTTATTTTTGAGGTTAATTTCGTTGATTCCAAATAGTTTCGTTGTATTTGACTTTTGAGTGTTACATTGCTTTGGAAAAATATAGGGTTGTCACACACTCCCAAGACTGACCATTCATCCCCAAGCTTACCTGTGATATTCAACAATCATTACTTTTGTTTTGTTCTAGAATGATGTTGACCTTAGTATGTATGTATGCATGTATACTTTTAACAAGAAACTATTTATTTCTAAAAGTATAGTTGTTTTGAAAACTTTAAATCAGAGACCTTAGTCCCAAAAACATATATTCACATAATGATATACACCTTGCTCAACATGTTACAAGGTGAAATGAAATTGATAGCATTTTTCTATTGTGAACATTTTCTTTCACTGTTCTTAGAAAATTTATAGAAAAATCATCAAAGGTCAAAATAAAAATCCGTAAATTCTGAGAGTTTGGGAAATGAGTCTAGTTTGTTCATAAATTTTATTATAATTTTTAATGACCTCCAACTTGTGTGAAAAAGTCCATAATCACAGACTGGTCCGGATTTGCTCTTGAGATGATAGGAAATTTTGTAAAAATCACCATAAATTGTAGAAAAATTGTATGGAAGTTTGCAAGTATTCATTTTAAAGCTAAGAACTGGAACTACTTGCACCTAAAACATTTTTGAAAACTAAAATGTTTAAGTTTCCCAAAACAGTCCGTGAATGGGGTTGAACTTTTCTGATGAAGGCTGTTAAATGAGTTTAGTTGTGTTCTTGGTGTTTTAACTTGTATCCCCCCCTTAAAACTTAAGAAAAACGTTAAAAGATAGGGGTATGAACTCACCTTATATGATTTCAATGGGTGAATGTTGAAGAAGTGAACTGTTCAACTCAAGAACACTTGAAGGATCACTTGAAGATTTGAGAATCTAACACACAAATGATGGAGTTTGTGTAAGGAATCATTGATTTGAGTGAAAGGGAATGTAATAACCATAAGGAGAGTGATGATACTTACCAAATGAAGATGGAAAGCTTGAAAAATGACTTGGAAATCTCGAATTTGTATGAGAGAATTTGAGAGAAAAGATGTGTTTGATCTTTGGTGGGAATGAAAGAAATGAGTGAGAATGAGGAGAGAGGGTGGGTTTTCAGCCCTTGACTAAGAGTATGGATGGTCAAATGGTGGGGAAAGTACCCTTGAATGACCAGGTATGGTGGGGAGGACAATGGTTGGTCATGGAGTGGGTATGGGGTGGTTGCTTGTGTCATGAACTAAAGAGAAGTCAACACTCCACCTCAATTATTCACCTACTAGATTTTTATTCTTAAATAAAGATTTCCATAAAAATATGTTTAAATTATGAATATTTAGGTCTTATATGTTAAAATATGATTTTTGGAGAAAATCCCGTGGTAAAATGATGAAAAACGGGCTTGAAACGGAGTTGGGGTCGAAAACCGGGTGCAATGTGTGAAGATCCAAAGTTCTGGGCGAGGTCTCAGCCTCAACAGCCAAGAAACGGAGACACACTAGTTGCTGATGCAGATCCAAAGAGAAGGAAGGAGTTGCGGTCCGAGGTCAGGGGAAGAGGAGGCTGCGGCTCGCCTGCTGTAACTCGCTTGCTGCTGATCGCCTGCTGCGACTCGCTGTTGCGGTTAGCCAAGTGGACTCCGGTTTGGCTTCTTGGGACCTCGGTCTAAGGAGGACTTGGCCCCTATGGAGAGGCTTCGGTCCTAAAGGGTTATTTTCCAAGTTTTGTCCCTTCTTTGAGTGGTTTCTCATCAAGCCAAGTATCGGGATGCCACAATTGATTAAAAAAAATTTCAAGAGAGGTTTCGAGAGAGATTTGGGAGAGATTTCAGAATCTTGGAGAAATTCCTCAAATAGAGAGAGATTTGGGAGAGATTTGACATACTTGGAGAGATTTCTCATACAAAGAGGGATTTGGGAGAGATTTCACATACAAAGAGAGATTTGGGAGAGATTTCATATTCTTGGAGAGATTTCTCATACAAAGAGAGATTTGCGAGATATTTCACATTCTTGGGGAGATTTCTCATACAAGGAGAGATTTGGGAGAGATTTCACATATAAAGAAAGATTTGGGAGAGATTTCTTTTGCAACCTTTTTGAGTGTTTGGCTTCGCAATGCAAGGTCCGTAAGCCCCACTAAGCCATGTTTAAGGATCTTACACACTCCCAATGAGTATGCAACATTGTTTTATCGGTTTGGTTCGTTACTTACCACAGTTTTAGGTTAAAGAAATCTAGATGTACGAACTTTTCAATTTATGATCTCTCATTAGAATAGCGAGTTGTTTAGAAATTACATAACGAAAACCCTAGTATACAAGGGTTAACTGAGTTGACTGGTTTGACTTGTTGACTTTATTTGACTTTGACTTGACCAGAAATTAACGGTTGTCACAGTTCGTCGAAGTTGAAAGACCGAAAAAAGAAGGGATGATAAAGACGTCGATGTCACTAAAGATGGAAATAAAATAGAAGTTGTGGAGGATGGGAGATGGGTTGATGACCGATGAGACCCATATTAAATTTCTCAAATGTGGTTTCAAGTTTAGGATGAAAAGATACAAATATGTGAGGTCTATTAATTTTTTTAAATATATAAAAATAAATATATAAATAAGAAAATTAATTAAAAAATAAATTAATAATGGTACAATAGTCTTTTTAGGTAACACAGGGACCAAATGTGCAACAAAAATAAACAGTAGGGACCATCCGAGTTTAAAAAAATAAGTTAACGATCAAACACACAAATTTTCCAAAACCACATGGACCATTTTTGTAATTACTCTTACTTTTTGTTTTATTTATATTTGGGTAATAATATATTTTTTTTACATCTAGATAACGAACTTGTTGAAAGTGTTAATATATGACCATTATGACCGGATGTAACCTGCTATAGCAAGTCATAATTATCATATGTGAACACTTCCAAAAATTTCGTTACCTAAATATATAAAAAAATATAATTATCCGGATGTATACAAACCAAAAAGTTGAGTACCTTAACAAGTCATATCCTCTTTTTAGAAAAAAAAGGGAGAGAATAGTTTGTATGGCTAAATTTTACCAAAATTGAAATGCTTTCTTCGAATCACTACATTTTTTTGAAGCTATATAGTATATTCTTTATTAGGTGTAACACCCGTGTATTATATGAGTTTATTAAAAATAAAAATTTAATATTAATATATAAACATTAAATATTTAATAAAATAATATTTTTCAATAACAAAATGTAATCTTTTGAAACATTTATGAAAGAAATCAAATCTTTTGGAGAATTTATGAGAATTTATTATCAAATTAATAAAATGATAACCTTATATATATATATATATATATATATATATATATATATATATATATATATATATATATATATATATATATATATATATATAACCCATTAGAATTTTTTAGAAATTTATTTTAAAAAAATTGAAATCTGACAAGTGGAAAATCACAATTCTAAAAATCCTAAGAAGATGACAAATGGGATGACATAGGATTTCGTCAAACAGCTCAAGAACCTCTCGCAATTTAAAAAGCCCTATTCCTCGTGTCGCAATCTCGATTCGTCCATCGTTTTTCTTGGCTGACGCTGGTCCTAGGGCTTTCTTTTTTCTTTCCAATTCTTCCAAATCAAATCCCCCGATTCTTCCTATTTTTGTTTTTCATATTTCGGATTCTAGGGTTTAAAGTGCTGACTTTGATTACTACTTTTTCTTTGAGAATTGGATTAATTAAGCCTTTTGGGAGTTCAATTGTTTGATTTCCGGTGCATGGTACATGCACAACTTTTGTATTTGAAGTGGGATGAATAGTGTGTTCAGCGAACAGATACTTGCAGACAAGCTATCGAAGCTTAACAGCACACAGCAGTGTATTGAAAGTATCCTTCCTATATGGTTTTCTATCAGTTTATCATATTCCTGGCTACAGTTTGCATTCATTTCTTCTTCCAATTGATTCTATCTGGTAGCTGTAGTTTGCAATTTTCCTTTGATCTTGAATGTGGCTCGTTGTATGCACGAAAACTAGTCGTTGTAAAACAGATCGGTATTTGTTTAATTATGAATATCTCTGGCTGCGCAGCTTATAGATCACTCATTAAAGTGCTTATTAGTCAAGTTTCGCTTACACCTTTAGATACTTGTATCTAATTTCGTAGTAATTTTTGTATTCTATTTGGGAATACCTAAAAGGCTGAGTTTGCCGAAAATTGAACACCCATTGTTCTACTTATCTTTCCCAGTTGGATCAGATGAAAATCTTTGTATAATTTTTTTTCACTACTTTGATAATGACTGTTGTAGCGGGAAGAACATGTAACTTGGCTCAAAATAAATTTTAGTGAAGGAAACTTTGCAATTCTTGCGTGATATCCCCAAATAAACATGTACAATTCTTGTAAAATGGTATGTACAAATGCATTATATAAATCTAAGTTTTGTTGATTCTTTACATTTGAGATATAATGAGATACTATAAATTTGCTCCTTGATGAAAAGTGAGTATGTGGTTTAGGTGAAGGATCAATGATGTTTAAAACAAATGAGGGCAAGTTTGTAAAATATTAGAACTTTATAAGAAAGCCTTCTTTCCCTAACTTTCTCTCTTTATTGTTATTTGCATGATAGTTTTGTGTTACATCTTGTTATCTTGACTGTGTATAGCATTGTCTCATTGGTGTATATTTCACCGAAGCAAAGCAGAAGTTGTTGTTAAGACATGGGAGAAACAGCTTCAGAGTTCTGAAGTGGCTCAGAAGGTTCCTCTTCTTTATCTTGCAAATGATATCCTTCAAAATAGCAGAAAAAAAGGAAATGAATTTGTATTTGAGTTCTGGAAGGTCCTCCCAGGAGTTCTCAAAGATCTTATTGAAAAAGCCGATGATCAGGGAAGAAAAGCTGTCAACAGATTGGTATGTATTACTATTGGTTAAATGAAAGAAATAGCAATGTACTTTTATCAATTTGTTTATTATAGCATCATACTTTTGTTTCTTAAACCTACCAAATTTTAGCAATGTATAATGTCCTAATAAGAATATTGAAAATACAATGCTTAACATGTCCAATCATCAAATTGGCATCCTGTAAAACTAGTTTTGAATTTTTTTTAATAATTCAATGTATATGTGAATGGTAGGTTGGTATTTGGGAAGAAAGGAAAGTGTTTGGATCTCATGCAAAGAACATAAAAGATGTCTTGCTTGGAATAGAATCGCCTCAACCCCTTGAGTTCACCAAAAAACGTCCCCGCTCTGTTAAAATTGTTAAGAGAGATTCAAGATCCATAAGAATGGTAAGGATACTAGGGCATTTACGTCTTTTTGTTACACAAATTGGACTAGACGACACTTGACAAGCTTTCTAAAGTTATTTTCAATAATTAGAACGACAAGGGCATTTACGTCTTTTGAATGAAAGTTCAAATTTTTGTCCCATTGATATCAGTATCAAGTATAGTATTAGTATCGGTATCAGTCGTTCCCAATACTAACATATTTTTTTAATAACTTTTTGGGATCAGAAACTGACGATTGGAAGTACAGCGGAGAGAATTGTCTCAGCTTTTCATTTAGTTGTCAGTGAACACCATGGCGAAGACGAAGAAATGAATAAATGCAAATCTTCTGTTCACCGTGTTAAGAAATTGGAAAAAGATATTGATTCGGCGTTAACGAATGGTAAGCTAATGATGCTAAAAAGAAATCACTTGCATCTTTCTACATATATATTGAATGACGACGACGAGGGCATTTTCGTCCTTTCACATATGAGAGATCGAGAGTGAGTCCCTTGTCTCACCTTGTCATGTCATGTCTGTCCTATAATGTAGTACAACCTTGTTTTGTCATGTCATGTCATACAGTACAACATGTCCTGTTATATGTCATGATAGTACATGTCTTGTCATGTCCTGTCTTGTCCTATAATGTAGTACAGCATGTCCTATCTTGTGATGCAGTATGAGTCGACTTGTTATGTCATGTCTTGTCCAGGTTAAAATTAAAGTTAAAAAGTTACCTAGTGACATAAGCACATTTTATGATTGTCTTTAATGGTGTTTACTTAAAATGCAGCAAAGGATCCAAAGAGGAAGACTTTATCTAAAGAATTGGAGGAAGAAGAAAATCTTTTGAAGCAGTGCATTGAGAAACTTAAAGTTGTTGAAGCAAATAGATTAGCCCTTGTTTCTCAGTTGCGTGATGCACTCAATGATCAGGTATTGTATTACTCTTTCAAAATTCAAAATTCAAAATTCAAAATTTAAATTTCATTATTTTTTAATGTGAATATTATCTTTTGTTGTTACATATTATACTTTCAGGAATCCGAGTTGGAGAATGTTCGCACTCAAATGCAGGTTTGTGTTACTCAATTACACATCTTTTTTTTTTTTTAAATGCAAAAAATAACAATGTACTTTCATTTGTCCAGGTGGCACAAGCACAGAGACAGGAAGCGGAAGCTATGCGGAAGCGGCTAGATGATATAAACTATGTGGCGGAAACAAAACCAACCACCGCCACACCGCCAACATCTTCCACCGCCACCACCACTCCACCACCACCTGCCGCTGCAGGATCTAAAAAGTCCGCCGCTGATATAGCGGCGGAAGTTGCCGACCGCCTTGCCGCCTCCACCTCCTCCCAATACATCATGTCATCTGTCCTTTCTTCATTTGCAGCCGAACTTACAAACAACAATTCCGTTTCACAACCAGAATCACCACCACTTCCCACCGATCACAACCACTTTATGCCGCCACAAATGGCGGCAAGCACCCCATACCAAGCAGTTTTAATACCCTCCCAACCTCAATACCATACACAACAATATCTCCAACCCTCCAGCGGGATTGTGACATCCTATACATATAGTGGCGGCCCTCCACCGCCGCCACCACCACCACCGGCTTATATGATGAGTCCGATTGTCCCTATGCAGATGACCCACCAGCAGCCAATGCCGCCTCAGCAACCGCCAGCTTTCCGGCCACTTCCTCCGTTTTTTGCACACCCTCATCAATCCCAGTGATGGATATGCTATTTTGATGATTATTTGTGGGTTTGTTGAGAAAATATTGATAGTGCCGGGTGGAAGGTAGTTTTTTTTTTGTTATGATTTGTTAGGACTAGGATGACGTGGCGATGTTGGCACCCTATTTGGTTGTTATAGTGTGTTTTTCTTGTTTTTTTAGTCAGGATCGAGGTATAAGTATACTGTACATTTGGTGGTTAAAAGGCAGCTTACAATTTTGTATCCAAATATTTTTCATGTCTCTGGCTACACACAAAGAGCTACATCCTCAACCCCAAGAGGTTTTCTTGATTCTATTTTAATTGAATGAAGCAGGAATCCAACAATAGGAACAATCATTGGCAAATTCCAGACCCAAAAGAATAATTAAGCGTCCGGCCCGTTATGAGGGATAAGTACGTTGTATCGGGTGTCAGAGCTAATTTCTAGCTCGGTTTATTTGCGCGTTGTTCATTTTTCATTTAGTTCTGTTTTCTAGCTTATGATTAGGATTTGCAACTCATATAGATTGATGTAATGTATTTTTTTTCCTTAAGTTATAATGTCTGTAGTTTGCGGACTATATTTGCAAGTTTCTATAGCAGAAAAGGTGGACCAAACGTTTGCAGTCTGCAATAAGATTCTGTTTGTTTTTTAATGGCTGCAGTCTGCTTAAATAAATTTAATTTTAAATAAATTGATTGTACAAACTTAAAATGGTTTTTCAACAAACATATATATGATTTCATATCATAAACATAAACAAAAAAAAACTACACATATACATCATGAACTTACATTTTCAGCAAAAAGACTCACAAATAAACACCATTATTTTATAATTTTAGCAATAAAAAAAGATTTACATCATTATTTCGTATTTTCAGCAAAAACCAATATTTGAACATCATTATTGACATTTTCAGCACAAAACAACATATAAACATCATTATTTCAGCAAAAAATAACATATACACATCAACATTTCAAATTTCCAACAAGATACATCAAATAATATTGTGTTTCAGCAATTTTTAACACAAATTAAACAAGAAAGGCTACTTTTAGGAATGTTTTTGGATTTTCAGCTAGATTAAACAACTAATTTCAATAAAATGGAGAGTTTTTCAGCAAAAAATAATATTTAGTTTCGTATTAAAACAAGAAAAAAAACCAGAAATAGGAGAGATTTTTCTGACCTGTTTGTTTGCGTTTTCAACTGAGAATCCGACGAGTGGTCTGCCGGAGCCGGTGGTCTAATGGAGACGGTGGTGCGCCTGGTCTAGACAGCAGCGACGAGAGGAGGAGATGAGCTGAAGAAGACCAACAATGGAGGGGCTGTCGATTTTGAGGATACGATCGATTTTGAGGTTACGATCGATTTGAAGTAACGAGAAGCTAGCGACCGGAGTGGAAGTTGTAAGGGTGGCGGCAGGCGGCGGTTCTGATTGAAGGAGGAACGACGAAAGCTGGTGTTGGAGCGAGGCAAGAACGAACGAAGGCTGGTTGGAGGCTTCGAGGGTGGGAAGTGCATGAATGGTGGCGCCGATAGAACAAAAGCGTGTTTTTTTTGGGTTAAAAGCACTTTGCAGACCTTAAAAGAGGGTAATCCATGTCTGTGTGGTGAAGACCTCGCCCATACCTTTTTAGATCTGCACACTTCAAAAAAACAAACACACTACGAGGTAATATGTCTGTGCCGGTCTACGCCGCGTAGACAAAAGTGATATCACAGATTTGCCGCCAAAAAACCCCTTATAGTTCTTCTTTATCTCATGGGACAAGCCATCTTGAATTTCACTCAATCATTTGGTGCTATTATATTTTTTCCTCGCCATGCCTTCCCCTTAAGGAAGTTCCATACCTCGAAGGTAAACAGTAAACTTCTAACATTGAAGTTCCAACTTGCTTGTTCTTAGGAACTTACTATTCTTAAATATTTGTAACATCCTTAAAAAAATATTAAATTAACACTTTGTATAAGTACTTGAGTGTTTAATGAAAAGTATAAGTTCTATCTTATAGATTAATGAAGTCTTAGTCTCACCATACTTTCACCGACCAGTAAGATGAGAGGATCAATTCCTCTTTTGGTGTCTTGCGTCTGAGTCTCCATAGTAAAACAATATCTATCTTTAGGGGCCTTTCTTGATTCCTTGTATCCAATGTATGAACAGGTTTGTGCCATACATAATTGTAGTGTTGAAATATCTTCTTCACCTGAAAAACATCTGATATGCTTGTAAAATTCTCAAGTCCTTTCGAAGGTCACAAATCATTGTTCTTAGTATGATGTCATCAGCATCATAGTGATCCTTCCACCAAGCATCATGTCTAAATTACTTGTTAGTTGTTGGGACTCATAAAATTTATATGTTGTGTTTGATTTTTGATGCAAGAGGCATTTCGTAGTTGTATGTTTCAAATCTTCACTTGTATATGCGAATAACTTAGTCTGTATTCGTATTTTTTGTACTTAGGCTTCGTAGTTTGTGTTAGTTTGTTTTGACAACTATGTTTACTTAGTTGTCCTACCCTCATTGGTCAGAGCCTAACCAACTTCCTTATGTCTCATATATAATGGTAGTGAGTTAGTGATAGAGAGTATGTTTTGAGACGTCTTACATTATCATGTAATCGTATGTCTTTTACTCTCTAAATGAAAAACCAGATCTCATTTACCTCGATGTGTTCATTTAATTACATCATGACTTTTTTGATTTCATTCTTATAGAATCTATCAATCCTATCAAGTGGTATCAAAATCTCGTTTTCAAATAAAAAATGTTTGTGTTCTTCAAGAGTTCTTTGAGTTTTCTGTTTTTTGACTTTGATTTTCTAGATCTATTCTGCATTTGCAATTCTTTTTGCAATCTGATATGAAATTCTTTGTTTAGATTACTTGTCTTGATTTGAAATCTATGTTGGCTCATTGAATTGAGTTTTACTCAATTTTTTTTAAATCATATCTAAAGATGATTCTCACTCCGTTACTTTCAACATGCTTAGTAGTATCGGTTCTACTACTAGGATTCCAATTTTATATCCAGAAGATTATGAAGTTTGAGTCATGCAATTTGAAGATTATGTTACAGGTATTGAAAAACATGGTTCAAGCATTTGGGCTAATGCTCCATGGATTATCAAGTTGGGCTAAAACCCATATGATGCTCCATGGTGTTTTTGTACCCATGGATCATGGAAATGAAAGGCCATGTCAATTAGGGTTTACATGGTGTAACCCTAACTATATAATGATCTTATTGTTGGAGAAAATCGGCCACTATGTGTGGAAAAGAAGGGCTAGCAGGTTTTCATGGAGTGTTCAAGTTGCTCTCAAGTTATTCCAAGTGTATTTGGTGTTGTGGGAACCATTTGAAGTGTCACACTCGAGGCACTAGGCACTCAAGCTTCATTAAGACATTCTACATCAAAGAGGTATGTATTCTATCTTGTTATATTCATTGTTTTGTATGCTAGATTAGGATAATACCTTGGATGTTCATATTTGTATGTATAATAGAGAAAACATAGATCCAAGGTATTTAGGGTTGCATGTACACTTAGGAGTGTTAGAATGCTCATAACCCAACAGTGATATCAGAGACTGGGCTTGTTTTCTTGTTACACTTGCAAAAGTAGCTGAAAAATCGAGTTTTGATGCTGTCTGCACAACAGACTCGCCGAGTCCAAGGTAAAATGCATTCAACTCGCCGAGTTGGTTCGTGCACTCGACGAGTTGGACCCCCTGACAGCATATATTCGATTGTTTTTGCTGGAATTGGACTAGGAACATTACCCTAAGATGTTTTTGGACTTATGAACTTGTTTTTGATGTGGTAATGTTCATGCTAATCCAATTTCTAAGATAATTGTCATAATTTCAAGATTTGTATTAGTTTGTATGTTCATGCTAATTTCTTGAAGATTGATGATTTGAAATATCTTGTTCTTATGAGGTTCTTAGATTAATAGAAAAGTTGTGTGAAATAGTTATTTTCAATTCATTTTAATCCAAGAGTTGATTCCAAAGTGTGTTTTTGTAACTTGTCATCAAGTTATATGAAAAGTCACATTTAAGAATCATAAAACTCATAAAAGTTGGCAAAGGTTACAAAATGAAGAGTTTAGTTCTAATTAAATGGTTTTATGACTCCATAACTTGTCCTCAAGTTATGGAGGTTCAAGAGTCTCTTCATTAAATAATAAAAAAAAAAGTGTAACCTTAATTAGTTCCATAAGTTACAATAAAAAAAAGTTATTTTTTTTATTAATTAGTATAAAGTCTTCCATAACTTGTCCTCAAGTTATGGAACTTGAAGAGTTTTTTTAATTAAAACTACTTTAAACACATAAATTATGGAATTAATTAGTTTTGAATAGTTTCAAAACTTGCCCTCAAGTTTTGGAATTCGAAAAGTTTTCTCTTATGAATACTTTAATTCCAAGTTAAGCCCTTAGAATTTTACAAGTTAAAATTCAATCCTTATATTAGGATAATATTATAAGTTAATAATAATATATATATATATGTATAAGAGCAAGTCAGTCTTACCGTTAGTAGGCCTGATTCACGAAGCCGGTCTATAAGGGGGGTGGGGGGGGGGTATAAGGTTGTTGCCTATAAAATTGTAGCTTAATGGGTGTCCACTCTCACCCACCGCTTCCTTGACTGGTGGAAGTGTTGGATTAGGTGTCTAAGCCCATAACTATAATTGGTATGTACTTGAATTGATAGTAGCACAGTCCTTTTGGGTTGCCCTCAAACCTAGCAACCGGACAAGGAAATTATGAAAGGAGAGATATTAATTTATTATAAGATTAATAAATTAATATAAATGAATTTATTAATATGTTAAAAGATTAATATATTAATAAGAAATTATTTTGTTTAATTAGTTGTTAGCCAGAAATTAATTAGAATTAATTTCGGGGTTAAAAGAATTAATTATAAGGTGCAGGGACTAGTTTGCAATTATCTAATAGTTGAGTGGAAGGCTCTAGAACCCCCTTGGATAAGGGTGGACGAAATATTTAGGGGAAACCCTAATAATTTCGTCCATAGGGGCTTGGATAAGGCTCTTGGGTTTGCTTAGGCCCTAAGCAAAGGATAACTAGGGTTTCCCCTAAACCCTAGATCCCTCAGCTATATAAGGAGCCTCCTAGTTCATGTTTTGGTCACTCTTTTCTTTTGAAGAAACCCTAAGGGCCGAAATTTTGCATACTCCCTCTCCCCTCTCTCCTCTACTTTCCTTCTTGCTAGTTTGGGTGTGATTCCATTAGAGGCATTACACTTGTGGTGCTAAGCTTCCAAGAAGATCAAGATCAAGATCAAGGGAATTATCAATTGTTTACTATAACAATTGAAAGGTATGTAATTACTAAACCCTAGTTTGTAAATTTCGATTATAGCCTCTCTCCTCTAGGGTTCTTGTTTTGCAATTCAAAGTTGTATGTTCAATAGATAAAACATAGATCCAAAGTAGGTTGCATGTGAACTTAGGAATTGTTTTCTAGTTTATTTGTTTTACCTAAAACACATTAGTGGTATCAGAGCCTTTGTTTGTTTTAAATTGAATTGTTATAATTGTTGAATTGCAAATTAGGGTTTATAGCTATTAAACCCTAAAGGCCATTTTTTCGATTTTTAGGGTTGTGGATCAAAGGGTTTTTGAAAACCATAGCCTCCAAAGAACCCAAATCGAAATTAGGGTTAGCGTTTTGAAAACCCTAGCCTCCTCCCTTGGAAATTTCGAAATATGCTATAAAGATTAGGGTTTCTTTGTTTTGGATAATAGTTGCCTTATTGGATAATTGAGAAAAATAAGGAAATTATCCTATCCCCATATTTTTCGAAATCTAGAAGGGATATGGATTAGGATTAAATTAATTGTTTAATTTAATTAGATAATCCTTACAAGATTTAATAAATTAATTAAAAGTTAATTAATAGATAAATATTAAATCTAATTAATTGGTTTATTTAAATTTAAAATTTAATAGTTTAAATTTCGAAAAAATTTATATAAACCCTTGGAGTTTTAAAATGTTTTTTAACACACCTTATATATATATATATATATATATATATATATATATATATTATAATTAAAAGTTAAATATTATATATGTATAAGAATATGGTCAGTCAAATCGCTAGTATGCCTCATTCACGAAGCTAGTCTATAAGGGGGGTATAAGGAAACTGCCTATAAAATGGTAGTTGAATGGGTGTCCACTCTCACCCACCGCTTCCTTGATTAGTGGAGGGTCGTTAGCAGAACGGATTTGATAGGACAACTACTTCCCATTAAAAGTATAATGCTATTAAAGAAAGTACTAGAACACTATTTTTCAAAATCCCAACTCTAGTTACTTTAGGAAAAATGTGAAAAGTATGCTAATCCATGAAATTGCACATTATGCTTTATTGGTCGTTAGTGGAGCGTGTGTGGTTAACCGGCACACTAAAAGGCATTAATAAAGAGTAGTAATGGGTATCTTATAATTATCATTTTGATGGAGCGTGTTTGGTTTACCGGCACATCAATAGTTAATGATAAAGACAATAAGGTTATCAAGCACATTTGCATGGTTATTCACATCTAGTTTGTGATCCTCGGTATCCCAGTCACAAATAGTAGAGCATAATCCAAGATTAAAACATGCCATTAAATAGTTTTAATGTATCTCAAAAGAATTAGGAATTTCACTTCGTTTATTTTGTCTAATGGTGGAATTGGTGAATCGTCATTCACCTACCTTTATGAAATTTGAACTTGGATCTCGGCATCCCATTTCCAAGTTGTAAATCGTCATAGTTGGGTCCTAACCTTGATATGATATCTTTGGGTTATTATATTGAGGTATCTTGGAATCTAACTAAAACTATCTTTCTTTTCAGATGTCTACTCCTGGAAACACTTCTGCTTCATCATCCTCCAGCCACAACTTCTCTCTACTAAACATCTTCTCCAAAGTCGTTATGGATGGCTCCAACTATAACGATTGGATGCGTAACATCAAGATGGCGCTTAGATTCGAGGACAAAGAGTACGTCCTTGAAAAGGAGCTCAAAGAACTTGATGAGTCAAAAGCCACTCCCGAAGAATATGCTGCCTACAAGAAACACTATGATGATGCTACCAAAGTGGCATGCATCATGGTTGCAACCATGTCCCCAGAATTGCAGAGGTACTATGAGGACTACTGGCCTTTTGAGATGAACAAGGACCTTATGGAAAAGTACCATAAGCGAGCTCGTCAAGAAAAGTTTTAGGTAGTCAAGTCACTCATGGCTTGCAAGATGAAAGAGGGGGAATTGGTTGTATCTCATGTGCAAAGAATGCAACGCTACATAGAGCGTTTGGTCAAGCTCAACATTCACTTCGATGAGGAATTGGCCATTGACATGGTCTTGAACTCGTTGCCTGATTGTTATGGTCAGTTTATCTTAATTTACCATTTGAATAACACTGAGCAGACTTTGGCCCAATTGCACAACTTGTTGCAGACAGCTGAGGCAGGGATGAAGGGTAAAAGTATACCCTCCACACCTGCAAGTGCCCCTATCTTGGCCATTGGACAAGGAAAGGGGAAGAAGAGGAAAGGTCCTCCCAAGCAAAACTGGAAGAGCAAGGTTCAAGCTGTGTCATCTAGTAATGGCCCGAAGGCTAAGCCCAATGGTTCCACTCCCCATGTTTCTGATCCAAAAGGGGCCATTTGCTTTTACTGCAATCAAAAGGGGCATTGGAAGAGATCTTGCCCACAATATCTGCAAGATATCAAGGATGGCAAAGTGAAGCCATCCTCGGCAGGTATTTACACTATTTCTGCTAATAACTCATTATCTTCTCGTTCATGGGTCCTTGATACAGGATGTGGTTTTCATATCTGTTCTGATTTGCAGGGGCTGAAGGAAAGTGAGGAGATAGAGCATGGGAGGATAAACTTGATCATGGGGAACAGAAAGTCTTCACCAGTGACCAAGATCGGAGTTTATCAACTATTGCTTAGTAATGATGTTAGATTAGACTTAATAAATTGTTGCTATTCGTCTGAGATGACGAGAAACATTATTTCATTTCATGCATTGTTCAGACAAGGTTTTAAATATTCTTTTAATGATTTGAATGGTTCAATTTCTGTTTATAAGAATGGTGTTTTTGTGTTTGAAGCTTTACCTTGTGATGGTGTGTATGAAATAGTGACTTGTGTTGATAGCTTAGGAAATAGTGTACTTAATATTGACTTGTCTAATAGTGTAGACAAGGCATGCTTGTGGCATTGTCGTCTTGGACACATTAACAAGAAACGCATAGCCCAAATCCAAAATGATGGAGTGTTGGAATCATTTGACCTAAAATCAGATGATATGTGTGAATCTTGTCTTTTGGGAAAGATGACAAAATCACCATTCACAGGGTCTTGTGAAAGAGGTGAAGGTCTGTTGGATCTCATACACACAGATGTGTGTGGGCCCTTCAGATCAACCACAAGGGATGCTAATCGATTCTATGTGACTTTCACTGACGATTATAGCAGATATGGTTACATCTACTTGATCAAACATAAGTCAGAAACCTTTGAAAAGTTCAGAGAATTCAAGCATGAAGTCGAAAATCAATTGGGCAGAAAGATCAAGATACTTAGATCCAATAGAGGCGGGGAGTATCTTAGTACCGAGTTCAACGACTATCTGAAAGAATGTGGGATAGTCTCACAATTGACTCCTCCTAGGACACCACAGTTAAATGGTGTAGCTGAGAGGCATAATCGAACCTTGTTAGACATGGTTCGTTCTATGATGAGTCGTGCCTCGCTTCCTATTCACTTCTGGGGGTATGCCTTAGAGACAGCCGCCCGCATCCTCAATCTTGTCCCTACAAAGAAGGTTGCCAAAACACCTCACGAAATGTGGACAGGGAAAGTTCCCGCGTTAGCACATATTAAAGTCTGGGGTTGTGAAGCTTTCGTAAGACAAGAGACTCACGACAAGCTAGCAGCTAGAAGTGAGAAATGTGTTTTCATTGGTTACCCAAAGCAGTCTTTTGGATATTTGTTCTACAGACCTAGTGAAAACGTGGTGTTTGTATCTCGAAGGTGAGTCTTTCTGGAAAGAGAGCTCATATTCAAAGAGGACAGTGGGAGTACCATTGACCTTGAAGAGATTCAAGAGTCAACCAATGAAGGAACCTTAGATGACACTAGCACTCAACCAGAGGAAACAGTTCCTGTTGAACCAGTTGATAAATCATTACCTCTTCGAAGATCCACTAGGGTGAGTGTGCCACCTGAGTTATATGGTTTTCATATTACTTCAGATGGTGACACATTCATAAGTGACAGAACATTGGTAAACTTAGATGAACCAGTCACTTATAAGGAAGCAATGGCAGGCCCAGAGGCTTCCAAGTAGAAAGAGGCAATGGACAACGAGATTAAGTCCATGTATGACAACCAAGTTTGGAATTTGGTTGATAGTGCACCAGGTCGTAAGACAGTTGGGTGCAAATGGATCTTTAAGAAGAAGACAGACATGGATGGGAATGTGCATACATTCAAGGCTCGACTGGTTGCAAAAGGTTTCACTCAAACCCCAGGGGTTGACTATGATGAGACCTTTTCGCCAGTAGCTAAGATTAAATCTATTAGGATATTGCTCGCCATAGCTGCCTTTCATGACTATGAAATCTGGCAGATGGATGTCAAGACTGCCTTCCTTAATGGGAAGTTGGCTGAAGATGTTTACATGAGTCAGCCAGAGGGTTTTGTTGATGCAAAGTTTCCCAATAGAGTATGCAAGCTTGAGAAATCCATCTATGGATTGAAACAAGCATCTCGCAGCTGGAATCTTTGATTCCATGAGAAAGTCAAAGAGTTTGGTTTCTCTAGAAGTGAAGATGAGTTTTGTGTGTATATCAAGGCTAGTGGGAGTATAGTAACTTTTCTGGTGTTATATGTCGATGACATATTACTCATTGTTAACGACTTTCCAACCTTGAATGAAGTTAAGTCTTGGCTTGGAAAGTGTTTTGCCATGAAAGACCTAGGAGAAGCTGCCTATATTCTTGGGATTAGAATATTGAGAGATAGAAAGAAGAGACTAATTGGACTTAGTCAGAGCACATACTTGGATATGGTACTAAAGAGGTTTAGTATGGAAAATTCCAAGAAGGGAGAGCTATCTATCCAGAGCAATACCAAATTGAGTAAGACTCAATGCCCGAGTACAGATGAGGAAATAGATGACATGAGTCGTGTACCTTATGCTTCTGCTGTCGGATCGATCATGTACGCTATGACATGTACTCGCCCTGATGTGGCATTTGCTTTGAGCATGGTCAGTCGCTATCAGGGAAACCCAGGTAGAGCTCATTGGATAGCCGTGAAGAATATACTTAAGTATTTGCGAAGAACGAAGGACTGGGTCCTTGTACTTGGTGGCAATGATACTTTGAGAGTAGATGGTTACAATGATGCCAACTTTCAGACGGATAGAGATAACTTCCGTTCTCAGTCAGGCTGGGTATTCTTATTAAATGGAGGAGCAGTTACTTGGAAGAGTTCCAAGCAAGATACGGTGGCTAATTCTACTTGTGAATCAGAGTACATAGCAGCAAGTGAAGCGTCGAAAGAAGCAGCTTGGTTGAGGAACTTCATCGGGGATCTCGGATTTGTTCCAACCATCCAGGAGCCTATGGAACTCTTCTGCGATAATGAAGGAGCGGTTGCCTTGACAAAGGAACCGAGAGATCATGGTAAAACCAGACATATTGACAGAAAGTACCATTTCATCAGACATAGAGTAGAAGAAGGCCATCTTATAGTGAAGAGGGTGTCATCTGAAGATAACCCAGCATATCCCCTCACAAAGGGTCTGAGTAGGGCTATGCATATTTAGCATGCTCGGAGCATAGGACTGAAAGATGATATTAGTTTTAGTAGTTAGATTAGTTTTGTTCTGAAACTTGTAACAAAGTAAATGTAATTGACTTTTGGTGATTAAATAATAAAGTATTATTTATAAGTTTGGGTTCTACCTTTTGTCAATTATTGTGTTTCATTTTTTGCATGTTTTACTTCCCGAATAATAAGATTATTCAAACTCCACAGTCGCTCGTACTTTTGGAAGTAAGTAGTGAATCAAGACTATCATGAACTGGATTGTAGATTGTCTAAGGATAGACATGGAAATAGATTTTGCTGCAACATTCATGAGTACTCAGAAATTGAGATTTGAGTATTGGATAAACCCTCGCTCAGAGTATTACTTCATGGAATTCATCACGAGTAATACTGAGACGATAATATCTTATAATCTTGAAACAGAGATATATGAGTTGTAATTTGCAAGTCGGCTATGCATTGGTAATACGAAAACGCATCAGTAACTTGGTGTTATAAAACATATTATCATGTATGGTTTGATGAGTAAAAGATACAAGCATATGAGTCAATGTTTATTCGTTCCTTTTTCCTTAATGGGAAAAAGCGATATCTGTGGGCCCCTCGATGATTTGGTGTTGACTTATGTGCTGGGCCCAGCCAGGACTAAATTGATGTGTTCAATTAGAAGTCCTACATCATCACTAATCAGGAATCGGGAAACATAGATTCTGGACAAAAAGGTTGATTGCATTCCATGTCTTTTGTTTAGGGATATCTAGCAGAACGAAGGATTATATGATCACTTATCTTAGGACACGTAACTGACTGGGTCAGAGTTCGGCAGCAACTTTTTGGAAGCTACAATTTGCTGGTAAAATTTAGAAGGCATACTAGTAATTATAGTTATAGACTTATCCAAGTGGGAGACTGTTGGATTAGGTGTCTAAGCCCATAACTATAATTGGTATGTACTTGAATTGATAGCAACACAGTCCTTTTGGGTTGCCCTCAAACCTAGCAACCGAACAAGGAAATTATGAAAGGAGAGATATTAATTTATTATAAGATTAATAAATTAATATAAATGAATTTATTAATATGTTAAAAGATTAATATATTAATAAGAAATTATTTTGTTTAATTAGTTGTTAGCCAGAAATTAATTAGAATTAATTTCGGGGTTAAAAGAATTAATTATAAGGTGCAGGGACTAGTTTGCAATTATCTAATAGTTGAGTGGAAGGTTCTAGAACCCCCTTGGATAAGGGTGGACGAAATATTTAGGGGAAACCCTAATAATTTCGTCCATAAGGGCTTGGATAAGGCCCTTGGGTTTGCTTAGGCCCTAAGCAAAGGATAACTAGGGTTTCCCCTAAACCCTAGATCCCTCAGCTATATAAGGAGCCTCCTGGTTCATGTTTTGGTCAGTCTTTTCTTTTGAAGAAACCCTAAGGGCCGAAATTTTGCATACTCCCTCTCCCCTCTCTCCTCTACTTTCCTTCTTGCTAGTTTGGGTGTGATTCCATTAGAGGCATTACACTTGTGGTGCTAAGCTTCCAAGAAGATCAAGATCAAGATCAAGGGAATTATCAATTGTTTACTATAACAATTGAAAGGTATGTAATTACTAAACCCTAGTTTGTAAATTTCGATTATAGCCTCTCTCCTCTAGGGTTCTTGTTTTGCAATTCAAAGTTGTATGTTCAATAGATAAAACATAGATCCAAAGTAGGTTGCATGTGAACTTAGGAATTGTTTTCTAGTTTATTTGTTTTACCTAAAACCCATCAGGAAGGTCGTTAGCTGAACGGGTAGGATAAGGACTATAATTCTCCCTTTCATTAAAAGTATTAATGATAAATACTAAGTAACTAAACACTTATGAATTCCCAATCTTAGTTACTTAGGAAAATGTGAATAAGGTGCTAATCCATGAAATTACACTTTTCACTTTGTTTAAGTCGTTGGTGGAGCGTGTGTGGTTAACCGACACACTAACTTGGATTTAACAAGGTAGGCATAGGGTAACTTATTGCTTATCATAGTATCGGTGGAGTGCGTGTGGTTAACCAGCACATCGATTAAGGGGTAAACATTTAAGGGTGCCAGGTAATTTGCATGGTTACTTCACACCTTGTTTTGTGATCCTCGGCATCCCAGTCACAAAACCTAAAGGGCACACTCGAGATTGAAACAGACCTTTGAAAAAGTTTAATGAATCTCAAAAGATCTAGGAGTTTCAAATACAAGTAAAAACATAATAAATTATTTCGTTTTTCATGGTGGAAATTGGTGAATCGTCATTCACCTACCTTCAAATATTTTATAGCTTGGATTAGGGCATCCCTCTTCCAAGTTATAAAAGTATTGTGTTGGCTCCTAGCCTTAATATTACATATCGGGTACTATATTAAGGACTTTAAATCAACTATCTTGAATATCTCCCAAAAGGATGTCAGGTTTAGACATCCATGATCTTCCCAAAACTCTTCAAACAAGTTTTCCTAAAGAAGATGATGTCCCATGGAAATCATACTTCTTTCACCTCCTCCAGATATTCTCCCTAACCCACAAGTTCTTGAAAAGTTTAAGGTCACTCAAGCCCTATTGGCAAGCAAGGTCTATGTGTGACCACATCTTGGAAATGAAGTCACATATTGACAAGCCGTGAGAGTTGGGTGTCAATGTCTTCCCATTTACCCATAGGTACAAGTAAAGGTTCTAAACTCCCGTATGGTTTCTGATGTTGTGCCTTGACTCTTGCACAGGTCACACACTCTGCCACATACTTCGCAATGTCGAGCTTCATTGTCGGCCACCAGTAGTAGGGTTTTAGGTCCCTATACATTTTAGTGCTGCTAGGATGAATCGAGTACATGGTTTTTTGAGATTCTTCCATCAGAAGATATCTTATTCCTCCTGACTTAGGTACCCATATACGATCATGGAATACCTTCAGTCCATGACCATTTGTACCAAACACCAATGTTTTGCCCAAACGTTCTCCCTTTCGGTCATTCTTCTCAGAAGCTTCTTCTTGAGCTTTCTTGACACTCCCCACAATTGTCGAGACAACTTCTATTCTCAACGCTTTTGGCCTTTTTCTTTGAAGATTGACTTTCCGACTGAGAGCATCAGCGACAACATTCGCTTTACCAGAGTGGTAAAGTATCTCACAATCGTAGTCCTTAAGTAACTCTAGCTAGCGTCGTTGCCTCATATTCAATTCTTTCTGACTAAAGAGATATTGAAGACTCTTATGATCAGTGAAAAGTTTGCACCTTGTGCCATAGGGGTAATGGCTCCATATCTTTAGAGCGAAAACTACCGCTGCCAACTCCAAATCATGAGTCGGGTAGTTCTTTTCATGCTCCTTCAACTGTCGAGATGCATATGCGACCACCTTTTCCCTTTGGGTCAAAACACAACCCAATCCAAACCTAGACTCATCGTTATAAACAGCGAAGTCTTCAACTCCATCGGGTAGAGATAGTATCAGTGCCTCACATAGCTTCTTCTTTAGCAACTCGAATGCTTCTCTATGCTTATCACTCCAAGCATAAGCAGCTCCTTTGTGGGTCAAAGATGTTAATGGAGTAGCAATCGAAGAAAAGCCTTGGATAAACCTCCGATAATATCTTGCTAATCCCATAAAGCTTCGGATCTCCGTGGGACTTTTCAGTTGTTCCCACTTCATCACAGCTTCGATTTTTGCTGTATCAACTATTATTCCTTCTTGGTTGACCATGTAACCCAAGAATTGGACTTCTCGAATCCAAAAATCACATTTGGAGAACTCTGCATACAACTTCTCCTTCTTCAAGACTTCTAACACTTCTTGCAAGTGTCTGCCATGCTCCTCGTGGCTTTTTGAGTAAATTAGAATTTCATCTATGAATATTATCACAGATTTGTCAAGGAATGGATTAAAAACCCGATTCATCAAATCCATGAATGCTGCTAGAGCATTGTTTAGTCCAAACGACATAACCAAAAACCCGTTGTGTCTATATCGTGTTCTGAATGCAGTCTTCTCAATATCCTGCTCTCTTACTTTTAGCTGATGATATCCTGACCTTAGATCGATTGTGGAAAAATAACTTGAGCCTTGCAACTGATCGAACATTCCATCAATCCTTGGTAATGGATATCTATTGTTTATCGTTGCCTTATTCAACTCTCTATAATCAATGCAGATTCTCATGCTCCCGTCCTTCTTTACAAATAGCACCGGAGCTCCCTAGGGCGATGAACTAGGTCTAATGAAGCCTTTGTCCAACAACTCTTGAAGTTGCATCATCAGCTCCTTCATCTCCGTCATTGCTAATCGATACGGTGCTTTCGCTACTGGCCTCGTTCCGGGTAACAAGTCTATTATGAACTCCAATTATCGATCGGGCGGTAATCTAGGAAGATCTTCAGGAAATACTTTCGGATAATCACACACCATCGGGATACTCTACACTTCCTTCTTTTCCTTCTTAGCATCGATCACGAATGCTAGATATGATGTACATCCCTTGGCCAAAAACTTTTTGGCTTTTAATAGGGAATAATTCCAGAGTTTACTCTGCGTTTGTCCCCATACACCATAAATGACTCTTTCTCTGGCATGTTTACTTTCACTATCTTCTTTCTGCACAATATTTCGGCATCATTGGCGCTCAGCCAATCCATTCCCGGCACAATGTTGAAACTGTTTAGTTCTATACGGAATAATTCCTCGTGGAACTTACTCCCATTCAAGTAAATGAAGATGTTTTTCATGTGATGGCTAACAGGTACAAACTTGCCACTAGCAACTTCGACTAATAAATCATTATCTAGTTTATTAACAGGCAAAACTAGTGTCACACCCCAAAACCGGAACGGCGGAAACGTTCGGGGGTGGAGGACGTCAAGTTAAGTATCATGAGATATGTATATGGTAAGCAAGTAATAAACAACCATTTCATTTCAAAGAAAGTGTTTACAAAGTGTGTTCACAAAACATAGAATTCATACACAAATAACAAAATAAGACTTGAAGCTGAAATGCTTCATCTTCTAAATCCCCAACGCGAGCACCTGTCTAATAGTCTCATGAGAATACAAGTTATTTGAAAGAGTTGATCATCAATTAAGCTAGTGAGTTCATAAGATTTTAGTGATGTGAGTAAGCTGTAAAATGTTGTTGAAAACGTATATGTAAAAGTGATGCAAGCTATAAGTTCTATTTTGAAAAGTTCGTCTATTCCTCTAGAAAATCCTATATTTCCTTCTTTAATGGAAGTTAAGTAAAATGAAACTACAAGCCTTTCTATGTGTACTAAGTGGGTACAAGTTATATATATACTTAGAGTAAACAAACAATTGGTTGTACGCATCTGCCCTAAACTCACAACACAACGGGGAACAGTAAGTAAGGTGGATAGCACACATTCCATTGGTTGTTAGATCGTTGTCATATATAACCTTGGTGTATTCACTTGTTACTCATGGAGTTATTTGTAATGGTTCCTTTATATCTAATGGAGAGTTCTCTTAAGAAAACCTATATTTCTTATAGTAAAATAATGACTACGGTGATTACTTTTATAATAGCTTTGTTTATACTGCTATATATAATCTGATATCGGGTAGATAGTTAATTGGGGGAAGCTGCCCTAAGCCCACAATCCAACGGGAACAGGACGTCGGGGGAAAACACACATTTAACTAGCTATCGGATATTAGTTCTATATATAAACATGGTGTATAAACTAAGGTATTATAGAGTTAACTCACTTAAAGTCTTTTAAAACTGTACTGCTTAATAAAATGGATTAAGCCCTTTTTCGGAAATCTCTAGTTTTGTCTATCAAAAACACTGACTTTGATAAGTAAGTTATGTACTAGAAAAACTGTGCTTTGACTCTGTGTTATAACCTGGTCCATACTTGGTACCCTTATGATGACTTAATGTATACTAAGCATAAATATATATAGATTTGGATAGATAATAGATTGTGGGAACTCAGTTCAAGACCCCAATCCAACAAGAACAGGCAATGAGGCAGAAAACACACATCCTATTAGCTGTCGGAATCTATTAGCATATATGTATCCTATAGTGTATACATTAAGGAATCATAAGATTAGCATTATGGTCCTAACTTTTAAAACTAGCCTTCTACCAAGACTCGATTGTTTGAAAGCAGTCTTCTACCAAGACTCTACTGTTATGAAAGCAGTCTTCTACCAAGACTCTACTGTTCCTTTGTCAACTGAAAAGTACATTCTCCCTAGTTTATAACCTATCTCGATTAGAGAATAGATCAACCTTCAAGTGTTACCGACACTTATTGAAAGTAATGGGAGAAATGAGTACCCTGATGTTGTTTATAATGACATACGGAAGTACTAACAACCTAACAACATATGTGTGTTTTATTACGGTCATAATGTGATAAGAAATTCCCATACTAAACGTTCTCCCTACGAGAGATTCTGGGAATCAAGGTTGACTTTTGCAACGAGTTGCTAGGCCACGTTATCCACATTAAAGTTATGTGATCAAGTATACCCAATATAACTACCACAATGCGTTGTGATTCATTGGTATAGTTAGATCCTGAAATTGTTCCATGCTATAGCACCTTATTATGTTATGTTATGTTATGTTATGTTATGTTATGTTATGTTATGTTCTGTTATGTTCTGTTATGTTCTGTTATGTTTTGTTTTGTTCTGTGTGTGCTTCATTGTACTAGAAGTAATGAATAACATTCTCTTAAACTATACCTATAATAGCTTACTAATGCTCTAACTGGACTGTTACTGAAAAGACTCATTTATCTACAAAGTTATGCTTATACTTTAAAAATGGAGTTTTGTATAACTATAAAGTAACATAACCTTTAAAAGAGTTTTGAAATGTTTTAACAACTTATAAATAACATAAGTAACATTTTGAAAGATGTTTATAACAAACATTTACACAATTAACATTGTGTTCAACTTGTATTCCCCCCTTAAAACAATTAAAATAGTTAAAAGATTCATTACGGGGTATGAACTCACATGATGTGGGTGATTCAAACGGGTATGCGTGTAAGGATGAGAAGTTCCACGAATGAAGTCCTGAGACACAATAAGTCCTAAATGATATTTAAGGACACATAATGACATGAATATAATGTTTACAACAACTATATGAAAAGAAACACCTTCCGGGACAAGGAAACTCCTTAACCAAGTGTTGGAATCAGATGTGATTCAACATAGGAGGGTGTAAAGGCACTTATATGAGTTTACTACCATGATTTCACGGCCCAAGGGAGTTTACGGCCGTAAACTCATGGTTACTCATGGGTTAGTGCAAGTATGAAAGCTAGGGAATTATTTAGGGACATTAGCTCTAGCCTAGGGTGAGAAATACCACTTCTTTTGGCACTTTTGGGGTGTTCACGGCCCAAATGACTTTACAACCGTAAACTCATGTCCAAATATGTTTATGAGGGTCTTAAAGGTCATAAGGAGGCATTCTAAATTCATGCCAAAGCCTTAGGAAGTGTTTGTGGCATCAAAACACCCCTAACTTGAGTTTTCGGCCCATAGACCATTTGGTCATGTGTTTGGGGCCGTAAACACTTGTGGGTGTTGGTATTTTGGTTGTTTTGGGTCTTAGACACATTAAGGTAAGAGGCTATGCTAGTCTCTTGGCTTAAGGGTGGCATTTAGGGCATTTTGACACCCTAAAATGGAGTTCACGGCCCAAGAACTTCCTTGGCTGTGAACTCACTTTTGGTCCTTGATTTTAAATGATTTTGATGCCTAAACATGTCAAGGTTTGTCCCATGTTTGGTTTCCAAGGTTTAGGGGGACATTGGCCACACTTTGGCCCTTAAAATGGAGTTTACTCCCCAAGGTGTTCTTGGGCGGTAAACTCACAGATCTTGGTTTCCTATGATTTCTAGTGTATTAAGCATATATGAAGCTTTAAAACAACACTAGATAGAAGTACTCACTTTCCGGAACAAAAGTCCGAAGATCCTTGAGAGAGAATTCGACTTTTCTCTAGTTGGAAATGTAACTAATGAATAATTTGGTTCAGAATCCTATATATAGTCTTGAGATTTTTGGTAGAAAATATTTTATTCCCAGAATGAACTCTAATATCATAGAGTTTTGGAATAACTGAGTTGCACAAAACCCAAGTGCAACCTCTCTCCTGATATCTCCTTAAGTGTAAATCCTGAATTGCTCAAACTTGTCCCAAAAGTTTGAAAGTTAGCAACAACAGGCTTGGCTTCTATTGAAGTGGATGGTTTCACTGAATGAAAATTTTTGGGTTGTCACAACTAGTTTTCTACAAAATTCATGAGAAATAAAGGAGTAGTTGGCTCCAGAATCAAATAAAATTTGGGCAAGCAATTCGTTTACGAGAAAGGTACCTGAAGCGACATCAGCTTCTTCTTTGGCAGCTTCCAGTGCCATCTGAAAGGCTCTCGCCTTCGGCTTTGGTGGAATGTTGGGTTTTGCCGCCTCCTTTTTCGGGCAGTCCCTCGACATGTGCCCCTCCTCACCACACCCATAGCAAACTTTCTTGGTGAGGGTGCATTCATTGGCAAAGTGCCCTGGCTTTCCACATTTAAAACATGTGACCACTTCGTCACATTTCCCATGATGCTTCTTCTTGCATTTATCGCACCATTTTGCTTTGCCTCCTCCTCCTTTCGAACTAGACTTCGAGAACTTGTTTTTCTTGTTGGGCCTCGAAGGTCCCTTGAAGTTTCTCTTCTCACAAACATCTTTCCTATCCAGATCCTTTTCCTTCTGCTGGGCCTCCACATTCTTAGCCGCTCGAACAAGTGTTTTCAGAGTGGTTGCCAACTTGACTGTCGGGCCAAAGTCGGCAGGTAGTCCATTAGCGGACCTCTCAATCTTGGAGAGTTCTTTTGGCTCTAAGTATGAAAATAACTTTATTTTCTCAGTAAATGCAGTAGCATACTCGTCAACTCATTCTCCCATTCTTTAAGTTTTGGAACTCATTGTTCAGATCAATCAGATCTATCTCTGAACACTACTACACCTTTAGTTGTTCCAAGAACTCCTCCCATGACTTTTTCAGGGCTTTTCCTAACGGCATAGTATCTGCCAACAACTTCCACCAGCTCAAGACTCCAGTCTTCAATTGTCTAACTACAAAGACAGTCTTGTGTTTGTTGCTATAGTCACAACTTTCAAACACCATCTCCATTTCGGAGATCCAATCCATAATCTCAACAGGCATTGGGCTCCCAAAAAGACTTGGCGGCTTGACGCCCAAGAAATTCTTATACATATGCCCATCTTTGTTGTTTCCCCTTTCCGGGTCATTCCTTCGTTCTCCTTGAGTCCTAACTTGACTCATAGGGCGACTATTGTTCCCTTCCTCCGATTGCTCGGGAATCAGCTCGGGTTGCTCAATGGGTATGATAGTTTTGTCCCTATTTTCATGCAACATCTATCCCATTTCTTCCCTTTGTTTGGCTAACATATCTCGAATCATGGCTTGCACTCTAGCCATGGTGATCGGATCTGGTGCAGCAGCTACAACAGGTGCTTGCTCAATCACTGGTGGTTGAGGCTGTTGATTTCTATTTTCGTTTGCGTTTCCAACTTCGCTTCTTGTTCTTGCCATTCTTGATCTATACACGGAATAAGGTGAATTTAGATCTTCAATCACGATAGATATTAAAATCTTCCATATCACTCCGAAACGTTTATATGCTAGATCTAATATCGTAATCATACGCTTAGAATCCTAAACACATAAGGTCTCCAATCCGGTTGGCAACAAACCATAGATCCAAACAAATAATATCATATATGACAAACATAAAAGAATTTTAGGAAACTTTCGTAAAATAAACTAGTGCTCGTGTCTGAAATATAATAGACACACATCTCACGATTTTACTTAGCATTCTAAGTTTAAGTCTAGAAATCCTATAAATTCCTAGTTCACTTAACCTAATGCTCTGATACCAACTGTGTAACACTGTAAATTTCAAAACAAATTTTCACATTTTAAAAACATATTTCATTCATTACTATTATAAAATCTCATTGTTCACATATCAATTCGTAAGTACAACCCAAGATCGTAAAGAATAAAATCTCCTCGTGTGTGTGTACTGATCATGCCGGCGCCTTCCTGCGATCTTCACTGGTACCTGAAACACATAACACAAAACACTGTAAGCATAAATTCTTAGTGGGTTCCCCAAAATACCACATGCAACACATATTAGCCACTCGAGGCTATAACTCTGTGGGCCCTCTGGCCCTAACTCTATGGACCCTCTGGTCCAAACTTTGTGGACCTTCCGGTCCTAACTCTGTAAACTCTGGCATACACACAGCATAATCACATAGTAATAATGCAGTGCAACATATCACATACATAGCATACAAGGTATATAGTCACATAACTCTGGTTACCACTCAAGGTAAAGTATAGTAAGAAGACTCACCTCGGGAATCTTGGTAAAATCTTGATATCAGAATACCGCCCTAGCCTCCGCCTAGACACAATAATAAATTACACTAAATAAATGTCTCTTCACAACTTGATATTCTCTCTTGCAAATCCCTAGAAGGGTAAAAGACCATTCTACCCCTCTACAGGCCCAAAGGCCCAAATGTTGACAAACCTTAAAAGTCAACCAAAAGTCAACTGTCCAATTTTACCAGACTCGCCGAGTGCAGGCAACGACTCGGCGAGTCCCATCGTCCTTACAGACTCTACCCTTTCCAAGTCTCACTCGACTCACTGAGTCACCCTTCAACTCACCAGGTCATTACTGGAGTCAGACTCCAGGGCAACCCGATCCGACTTGTCGAGTCTACATATGAACACAGCGAGTTTCCTCCATGGACTTGCTCAAACAACCTCCAGAGGTCAGATTTGCTTAGCCAAATCATAGATCTAACCCTTACACACTAAAAAGTCATGTAAAGGTGCAACCATTACGTGCATGCAACCCATAACAAGCCTCAAATGGAGAAATAACACTAGAAATGGCAACCTAGTTTCTAATTCCTTATTCGCTTGCAAAAGGCTGGAAGTTAAACGCTCTAGGGACCTCTCATGGTCCAGATCTGATGTATTCATACCAAGGGGACCTCATACTCACTAGATCTCATAAAATCATGAGCGGAAACCCTAAAACTATGAAATCTACCATATGAACGAGAAATGGAAAGAATTTTACCTCCAAAGTCAATATCTCAAGATGATTAGCCCCAATCCTATTGGATTAACGTCTAAGTCCATAACTATAATTGATAAGACTTGACCCAACCCGGCATGGTCCATTTGGGTTGCATGGCATCATGCACTTGGATAGACTATAATGAGAGAAATAACACTTAAGGTTGATTAATATATTCTAAGTAATAATATATTAATAAGATTATTTAATTAGAATTAATCAAGAATTAATCTTGTATTAATTAAGTGATCAAAAGAAGACTAACTAAATATATGGGTTGATTGTGTAAATCATCCATACTTATAAAGTAGGCTAATGCTCCATGGATTATCAAGTTGGGCTAAAACCCATATGATGCTCCATGGTGTTTTTGTACCCATGGATCATGGAAATGAAAGGCCATGTCAATTAGGGTTTACACGGTGTAACCCTAACTATATAATGATCTTATTGTTGGAGAAAATCGGCCACTATGTGTGGAAAAGAAGGGCTAGCCGGTTTTCATGGAGTGTTCAAGTTTCTCTCAAGTTATTCCAAGTGTATTTGGTGTTGTGGGAACCATTTGAAGTGTTACACTTGAGGCACTTGGCACTCAAGCTTCATTAAGACATTCTACATCAAAGAGGTATGTATTCTATCTTGTTATATTCATTGTTTTGTATGCTAGATTAGGATAATACCTTGGATGTTCATATTTGTATGTATAATAGAGAAAACATAGATCCAAGGTATTTAGGGTTGCATGTACACTTAGGAGTGTTAAAATGCTCATAACCCAACATTGATATCAGAGACTGGGCTTGTTTTCTTGTTATACTTGCAAAAGTAGCTGAAAAATTGAGTTGTGATGCTGTCTACACAGCAGACTCGCCGAGTCCATTAATGGACTCGCCGAGTCCAAGGTAAAATGCATCCAACTCGTTGAGTTGGTTCTTGCACTCGACGAGTTGGACTCCCTGACATCATATATTCGATTGTTTTTGCTGGAATTGGACTAGGAACATTACCCTAAGATGTTTTTTGGACTTATAAACTTGTTTTTGATGTGGTAATGTTCATGCTATTCCAATTTCTAAGATAATTGTCTTAATTTCAAGATTTGTATTAGTTTGTATGTTCATGCTAATTTCTTGAAGATTGATGATTTGAAGTATCTTGTTCTTATGAGGTTCTTAGATTAATAGAAAAGTTGTGTGAAATAGTTGTTTTCAATTCATTTTAATCTAAGAGTTGATGCCAAAGTGTGTTTTTGTAACTTGTCCTCAAGTTATATGAAAAGTCACATTTAAGAATCATAAAACTCATAAAAGTTGGCAAAGGTTACAAAATGAAGAGTCTAGTTCTAACTAAATGGTTTTATGACTCCAAAACTTGTCCTCAAGTTATGGAGGTTCAAGAGTCTCTTCCTTAAATAATAAATAAAAAAGTGTAACCTTAATTAGTTCCATAAGTTACAATAAAAAAAGTTATTTTTTTTATTAATTAGTATAAAGTCTTCCATAACTTGTCCTCAAGTTATGGAACTTGAAGAGTTTTTTTAATTAAAACTACTTTAAACACATAAATTCTGGAATTAATTAGTTTTGAATAGTTTCAAAACTTGCCCTCAAGTTTTGGAATTCGAAAAGTTTTCTCTTATGAATACTTTAATTCCAAGTTAAGCCCTTAGAATTTTAAAAGTTAAAATTCAATCCTTATACTAGTATAATATTATAAGTTAATAATAATATATATGTATAAGAGCAAGTCATTCTTACCGTTAGTAGGCCTCATTGACGAAGCCGGCCTATAAGGGGGGGGGGGTATAAGGTTGTTGCCTATAAAATTGCAGCTTAATGGGTGTCCACTCTCACCCACCGCTTCCTTGACTGGTGGCAGTGTTGGATTAGGTGTCTAAGCCCATAACTATAATTGGTATGTACTTGAATTGATAGTAGCACAGTCCTTTTGGGTTGCCCTCAAACCTAGCAACTGGACAAGGAAATTATGAAATGAGAGATATTAATTTATTATAAGATTAATAAATTAATATAAATGAATTTATTAATATGTTAAAAGATTAATATATTAATAAGAAATTATTTTGTTTAATTAGTTGTTAGCCAGAAATTAATTAGAATTAATTTCGGGGTTAAAAGAATTAATTATAAGGTGCAGGGACTAGTTTGCAATTATCTAATAGTTGAGTGGAAGGCTCTAGAATCCCCTTGGATAAGGGTGGACGAAATCTTTAGGGTAAACCCTAATAATTTCATCCATAGGGGCTTGGATAAGGCCCTTGGGTTTGCTTAGGTCCTAAGCAAAGGATAACTAGGGTTTCCCCTAAACCCTAGATCCCTCAGCTATATATTGCTTAGGAATAGATAACAACAAGGTTTTCATATGGATTGTTAGGATAAGTTTTTCCGCAAAGTTTTAAAATAAAAGAAAAAAAGCTTTTGATTTTATTTATTTTAAGTATCCTTACAATGGCATTTGTGAAAAATTGTTGTTTATATGATTCCATTGATAGCAATATTGGAAAGTGGATTTGATTCTTTCATTTATGGCAGTGTCTAAATTTACCAAAAAAGGAAAGATTCTCATCACCCAAGTTTCAATTGGATAGAAGCTTGGAATCATGCAAGTTGTATGATGAATGAGAATTTTCATCTTTGGAAAATTAAGACTAATTCCTTGTTCACATGTTTAAGTGAATCAAGTGAAGGACTAAGGGATCGAGTACACATTCTTGTGCACTGGTCAGGTCCACCACAAAAGATCGATAAAACTATTCGTCATGATTTAATAATGCTTAGTAAATATGGTTATACTTACAAGTTTAAAGTATAATTCTGAAACATTGGGAAAGTTTCGATGTATGGCAGAATGAATGAGAAGAATCAACTTAGACAGAAAGATAAAAGTTTCTTAAATCTGAAAAGATGGGAGAGTACTTTAGCATCATGTTTTGTGATCATCTTAATGATTTAAAAATCATGTCACAATTATTCCTCTAAAGTCATATTAGTGTATTCTTATGAATAAGAAGAGGAATCTTGAACTGTTGAAATGATTAAATCAAAAAGATGAGTCATGCTTCGTTCCAAAAACAATTATTAGAGTCATAATCCAAGATTGTAACTTGAGTGACATATCTTAAAGAAGGTTTTAACACTTGTCAAACGTAAGCGTAAAATGTGTTCTACTCTTGTACATTTGAGATTGGTATGTTGTGATGTTTTGGATAAAACAGAGACCAACTTAGGCCAATTTTGTAAAGTGTTTGTATTGATAAAGAATCCGCACTATCTCTTGAATATTTGGCAAGATAGTCTTATATGTCAAGAGGATAGTGAGAGTCTTAAAGATCCTAAAAAGAATTTCAAGATCTAATCAAGAATAAAAAAACCTGTAGTTGACATATTTCTATTTTTGTGCCCATTCCAGTAAAGTTGGCTATACATTTGAGTTCTACATGTTCTCAATTGTTTGCATAACTACTTGGAAGCAATGGCAGGCCCTTGTGCTGTCAGGTGGCAAGAAGTTAAGATTGCACAAGTTCGATCCATATGAGTAAGGATTTGTCACTAACCTAGTCTTATGATTATGGTTTTGACAAATTCATGTGGATAAGAACACACACACAATTAAATCTAAGGGTTATAAGGTTTCTCTCCGATTCATGTAAATGATGGTGAGGAAACACTTCCACCAAGTAGATTTTAAGTAGATAGCAATCTTTGCATTCTCAAAGTCGTTAGTAGAGCACACTAACATGGACTTATGAGAAATAGAAAAGGTCTAAACAATTGAGACTATGATTACGCCATCCCTTTTCATAGTTCTAAAATTGTTTAGACACACATGTGAGCTATCTAAGAAAAGGCGTGTGATTTTGATAAATTCTTATCAAAGCAATCTAGTATCAGAAATCTGAACTTTGGTAAGAAAGTCAATAATGTATTGATTTCTAGAAGTCCAGCTGATTTCTGAGTACATGTCAAAGCTAGTGGGAGCGTAAATGTTATGCTAATAATCATTATGTTAGTGGGAGCACGGTAATTATGATAAGTATTGCAAGTTAGCAATGTTAATTATAGAAAACAAAAGTTTCAATTCATGAGGTTGCAGGGGTTGAAAAAGTTGTTTTGTTATAATGAAGGGAGAAGAAATTATACTTCATGTCAATTCTAAAAGGCTTAGAGTGAGATTTTATGCTTAGATTGAGATTTTAATCATCTTTAGTCAAGAATATATATATATATATATATATATATATATATATATATATATATATATGAATTTCATGTTGGATTGGTTCAACATAAGGAAATTCTATATATTGCGTTCTCAAAATTCGATTATGATTACGGCATCCCTCTTCATAGTCAAATCTTGAGAACATGGCAAATAATAAAAATATTGTAGCAAAAGACTTGTCCAGAATCATGTCTTTATGTGAGACATCATGAGTCGTGTCCCATTTGCTTTGGAACAGGAACGATTGCATATGCTATAATATTTATCCTTTCTAAATTTTCCAAATGACTGATGCATTAAGAGGGGAAAAGGTGTAGAATTGGATTTGACTAAAGTGATTAAGCAATTGTCGAGGACAATCTAAGATTTCACCAAGGATTGGTTGCTCAAGGACAGTTGGAAGTATAGTGTTAACTTTGGAAGGACCATATTGACCTAATCTGAAAAGAGGCAACTCTTGTTCAGAAGGGGTAGTCAAAATGGAATATGGAAATGTGTCAAAGTTAGAAATTGTTCAATAAATCTGTGTAAGATTAGGAAACTTAATGCAAGAAGGATGTTTCCATGGAGTTGATCTCTATTGGAATGCTTTGTAATGTTTGTTGTCAAGTCTTTGTGACTTTGTGCATAAACATTACAAGAGGATAATGCATATATGTTTAGAATCTAACAGATTTCGATAAATGATAGGACTTTGGAATTCTTACATTTTCGATAAGGATTTGGGAGTGCAAAAAGAGAATCATTGAAAAGATTTTCAATCGATATAGTTCACAAAGTAAGGATCATAGACAAACATAGAGTGCATACTTGGTGTATGGCAAAGCTATTGTTTAGAAAAACATAGTGTACATGCTCGGAGCATGGGACAACTATTGTTTTAATTCAAGAATAAAGGTGATAAAACCAAAACAATGAATAATGAGTAATCAGTATGGTGATAAATAAAAAGTGTTTTATTTATATTCATAGTTTTGATACTATATTAGATTCATTTATTCTTGTGTTTCATTTTGCATGTTTTGACTTCAAGAATAAACTAGGTTATTCTTTCTGAATGACTAAGTTATTCAAATCATCCACAGTCGGTCATATGTTGGAAGTAGATATGGATCAAGACTGTCATGGGTTGGGCTTGTAGAGGTCTAAGATGTTGGACAAGGTGGTGCTCCAACACTCACGAGTGTTCATATATTCTAAGTATTGGATTCAACCCGCGCTCATTAGAATCACTTCATGGATTTTATCACGAGTGATCATGAGATGATAATATCTTATATTCTTCAAACTTAGAGATATGAGTTGTTACTATGAGTTGGTTATACATTGATTGCATGAAAACACATTGGTAACTCGATGTTATAAAACGTGCCTTTGTGTATGATTCAACAAGTAGTAGAACAAGCCATATGAGTCGAAGTTTATCCATTCCTTTTACCTTCAGGGATAAAAACGATATCTGTGGGCCCCTCGAAGATTTAATGATGATACATGTGAATGCTTGGCCAAGCCAGGACTGATTTAATTTGTTCAATCAGTCAGTCATCATGAATCGGAAATCGGAAAACATCAAATGGACAGAGAGAATGATTGATAATCCATGTCTCAGTCCATATGATATCCAAAATGGAGGAATATATGACCACTTATCTAATGGACAAGTCATTGACAAAGGTCAGAGTCCATCAACAAGGTCAGAGTTCGACGGAAGCTTTTGAGAGCTACGATTGCCAGTCGGTTCTTGAAGTCATACTTGCAATAATAGTTTTAGACTTATCCAAGTGGGAGGCTGTTGGATTAATGTCTAAGTCCGTAACTATAATTGGTAAGACTTGACCCGACCCGACGTGGTCCATTTGGGTTGCATGGCATCATGCACTTGGATAGACTATAATGAGAGAAATAACATTTAAGGTTGATTAATGTATTATAAGTTCTAATATATTAATAAGATTATTTAATTACTATTGATCAAGAATTAATCTAGTGTTAATTAAGTGATCAAAAGAAGACTAATTAAATATATGGGTTGATTGTGTAAATCATCCAGACTTATATAGTGGGCTAATGCTCCATGGTTTATCAAGTTGGGCTAAAACTCATATGATGCTCCATGGTGTTTTGTACCCATGGATCATGGAAATGAAAGGCCATGTCAATTAGGGTTTACACGGTGTAACCCTAACTATATAATGATCTTATTGTTGGAGAAAATCGGCCACTATGTGTGGAATAAAAGGGCTACCCGATTTTCATGGAGTGTTCAAGTTTCTATCAAGTTATTCCAAGTGTATTTGGTGTTGTGTGAACCATTTGAGTTGTCACACTTGAGGCACTAGGCATTCAAGCTTCATGAAGACATTCTAAATCAAAGAGGTATGTATTCTATCTTGTTATATTCATTGTTTTGTATGCTAGATTTGGATAATACCTTGGATGTTCATATTTGTATGTATAATAGAGAAAACATAGATCCAAGGTATTTAGGGTTGCATGTACACTTAGGAGTGTTAGAATGCTCATAACCCAACAAATCCAAGCTCCCTTCACGTTCAAGATGGATCCTCTCTTCTTCCTCTAGCAAAATCACACAAAAGATGAAGAAATAGCCTCCTCTTGCCCTCAAACTCACTATCTCCGCTCCTTAGGGTTTCTCTGGAACAAGGTGGCCGCAAATGAAGGACATAAAGGTTGTTAAATAGGCTCCTAAGCCCGGGTATTAGGGTTTTCCAAATCAGCACCGACTCGGTGAGTCAACTTCCCGACTTGTCGAGTCTGGTCGTGAAACCGTGCCAACAGATAAGACTCTACTCGACGAGTTGAGGCATCAACTCGTCGAGTTCCTCAATAAAAATAAATAAATAAATTAACATACCTGAACTCAGGATGTTACAATTCTCCCCCACTAGAATCAGACTTCACCCTCGAACTCTCGCTCTGCAAATAACTCTAGATACCGCTCTCGTATCTCAATCTCTGGTTTCCATGTCAGCTCGGACCCTTTCCGATGCTGCCACTGAACCTGCACCAAGTACACCTCCTTTTTTCTCAAAACCTTGATTCTCTGATCCTAAATCGCAATTGGTCTTTCAACATAATTCAGGCTCACATCCACCTGAATATCCTCTAACGGTACCACCGCTGATTCATCGGCAATACACTTCCTCAATTGAGACACGTGGAAGGTATCATGAATCTGACTCAACTCCGCTGGTAAGTCCAAACGATACGCTACTCTACCTACCCTTGTGATCACCCTGAATGGGCCAATATACCGAGGCCCCAACTTGCCTCTCTTCCTGAACCGGATCACACCTTTCCAAGGTGACACCTTCAGGAGAACGAAATCACCAACCTGGAACTCGAGCTCTGAGCGACGCCTATCCGTGTAGCTCTTCTGACGACTCTGAGCCGTCAGCAACCTCTGTCTGACCTACTATATCTGCTCAGTCGTTTGAAGCACTATCTCCGTGCTACCCATCACTCGCTGCCTTACCTCTCCCCAACAGATGGGAGTCCGACACCTCCTCCCATACAACAACTCGAAAGGAGGCATACCAATGCTCGAAAGGTGACTGTTGTTATAAGAAAATTCAGCCAAAGCCAGATACGTGTCCCAACTTCCTCTGAAGTCCAACACACATGCACGAAGCATGTCCTCGAGCGTCTGAATCGTTCGCTCACTCTGTCCATCCTTCTGTGGGTTGTAAGCGGCACTGAAATGCAGCCTCATGCCCAACTCCTCATGGAATTTCTTCCAGAATCTGGAAGTGAACCGCACATCTTGATCTGACACGATCGAGATCGGTAATCCATGTCGCGATACCACCTCTCTCACATACAACTCCGCCAGTCTCTTAGCAGAAGAGCTCTCACTGATAGCTAGGAAATGAGCTCTCTTCATCAACCGGTCCACATTACCAAAATTGTGTCGACACCTCTCGCAGTCCTCGGCAATTTGGTGATAAAATCCATGGAAATCTGCTCCCACTTCCACTCAAGAATCTCGAGTGGCTACAACTTGTCATGCGGACACTGGTGCTCGGCCTTAACCTTGTGATAGGTCAAACACCTCTCAACGAACCATGCAACATCCCTCTTCATACAGGGCCACCGATAGTCTCTTTTCAAGTCTAAGTACATCTTAGTGGCCCCGGGATGGATCGAGAACCTCGACCTATGTGCCTCCTCCATCAGAATGGAACATGCCCTGCCCTCAAACGGCACCCATGGCCTCTACCTGAGCCTCCCGAATGGTGTCCAATACCAGAGTCATCACCGTCAATCTCAAACAAATATCACGAATCAGGGTATTCTCTGCTCTACGACTCAAAGCATCGGCTACAAAGTTAGCCTTGCCCGGGTAGTACAGGATCTCGCACTCATAATCCTTTACCACATCCAACCATCTCCTCTGGAGCATGTTCAGGTTGGGCTGATCCATTAAATACTTCAAGCTCTTGTGGTCTGTGTATATGGTACACCGGACCCCATATAAATAATGGCGCAAGATCTTCAGGGCGAACACCACCGCCCCCAACTCTAGATCGTGAGTGGGGTATCTAGTCTGATGAGGCTTCAGCTGCCTCGATGCGTATGCTATCACATGCCCCCTCTACATTAGCATCGCCCCCTGTCCCGATATCGACGCGTCACAATACACCACGAAATCCTCCATCTCCTCTGGAAGCGCTAACACCGGGGCTTCGCATAATCTTTGGCGAAGTGTCTCGAAGGAAGTCTGCTGCTCTGGGCCCCAACTAAAAACCACGGCCTTCCGGGTCAACCTGGTGAGAGGAACATCGATCTTGGAGAAGTCCTTAATGAATCTCCGATAATAGCCGACCAACTCTAGAAAACTCTTGATCTCGGTGGGGGATCTCGGCACTTCCCAACTCATCACTGCCTTAATCTTGGCTGGATCGACTAGGATTCCATTCTGGTTAACGAGATGCCCCAGAAACTGGACCTCTCGTAACCAGAAATCAGACTTGGAGAATTTGGCGTAAAGCCTCTCCGATCTCAGAACTCCGAGGATCTCCCATAAATGCTCCTCATGCTGCTCTCAGGACCTCGAATACACCAATATATCATCAATGAACACGATCCAGCATTGGCCTACACACTCTGTTCATGAGATCCATGAACGCCGTCGGTGCATTGGTGAGCCCAAGATGCTCCCTGTAACTGATCGAACAAATCATCGATTCTCGGCAAGGGGTAATGGTTCATGACCGTCAACTTGTTCAACTCCCGGTAGTCGATACACATACGGAGTGAACCATCCTTTTTCTTGAAAAAAAGGATCGATGCTCCGCACGACGATCTACTCGGCCGAATAAATCCCTTTCCCAGCAGCTCCTGAAGCTGCGAGGATAACTCCTGCATCTCTGGAGGCGCAAGGCGATAGGGCGCCTTGGCGATAAGCACTGCCCCCGGAACCAAATCGATACAGAGCTCTACCTGTCTCTCAGGAGGCACACCCGGAAAAATCCTCTGGGAAAACATCCAGGAACTCACGCACTATCGTAACCTCATCAATCGATCTCGGTCTCTCCGCACCAACCCTCGCATCCATCACATAAGCCACAAACCCACTACAACCCTGCTATAGACTCTGCCTCGCTCTGGCTGCTGAGTAGAACGCTGATCCAGAACGGGTACCCTCGCCGTACACTGTAAGAACTCCCTTAGTAGGGTCTCGTATGGTCACCAGCTGTTGCTCGCAGTCGATAACCGCTCCAAATATGCTCAACCAGTCCATGCCTACGATGACACAGACATCACCCATCACAATCGGGACCAAGTCAATCGGAAACTCGATGCCGAAGATTTCGAATACACATCCTCGAATCACATCGGTGGCATACACTGCTCGCTCGTCAGCTGTGGAAACTCTCAGAGGTCGACTCAACGCCTCTCGACGAATACTGATGTGCTGACTAAAGGCTAATGACACAAAAGATCGACTCGCACCCGAGTCAAACAACACCAAGGCAGGTACATAATTCACAAGAAAAGTACCTACGCAGATCAAACAATAAGCGCAACATCTCAAGATCGAAAATAAATACATGAAAGAATACATACCAGCCACGAAGTCGGGCGCAGCGCGAACCTCCTCCACGGTCAACTGGAAGGCTCTCCCTCGTGACTTCGGTGCTTCGGCCTTCACCGGCCGACTCTCGGTATCACGTACGATAGTAGGGGTGGATCCCTGAGATGCTCCCTGTGTTGACCCTTGTAGTTGCGGATCGGCCTTCCGGTGTCCGGTCTGGTTGCAGTGGAAACAGACTGAGAACCCCTTGGGGCAATCCTTGGCCATATTCCCCTCCTTGCCACACTTGTAGCAAGACCCTGCTCTACAAACCCCCTCATGACCCTTGCTACACTTGCTACAAGTGCGACCCTTCTGGTTCCCTAATCTCGAATCGGCAGGCTTGGCCAAGTTGGCTGCCGGCTGGGACTGAGCCGGTCGCCGATCCCTCCCCTGAAACTCCGCCTCCTCTCTAGCCTGAGTCTCCAGCTCTATCTCCCTCTTCCAAGCATTTTCCTGAAGCTCGACAAATGTCCGGACGCGAACTCTCGTATATCCCTCCTCAAAATGCTCAAATACCGACTCATGCGTGCCTGCTCAGTAGACACGTGTTCAGGGCAGAACATCGCCCTCTCATGGAACATCCTGGTGATCGCAGTAACTGAATCAGTACCCTGCTTGAGGGTCAGAAACTCCTGGGCCCAACGCTCCATCTCCACTAGGGGAACGTACTCATCACGGAACATGGCGGTAAACCTCTCCCAGGTCACCGTCGCAAGCTCATCAGGCGAATAGTGTGCTGTAACAAACTTCCACCAGTCCTTCGCTCCCAAGCGAAGATGGTTCAGCACGAACCAGACTCTCAGATGCTCCGGACATGAACACGTATAGAAGCATCCCTCAATGTCAGAAACCCATCTCATCGTAGCTATCAGATCCTGTGTCCCATCAAACTCTGGTGGCTTTGTGTTGCTGAACTCCAGAACAGCAATGAATCACCACCCTGAGATTCGGCAGCAACAACAGCTGCGGTAGCTGCAGCGGCTGCAGCCTCAGTAACCGCTGCGTATCTCTGATACAAAGTCTCGATCAACGTGGTCTTAATAGACCCAAACATCTCTTGAATCTCTGCGCGGATAGCCACATCCACCTCCTCGTCGATCATCTGGCGGAGTTCCTCATCACTCACCCCGCTGGTCTCTGGTATGTGGTGTGTTATAACCAAGGTGTCTCTGAAATACAACATAAGAAATATCAAAGATTCGCTCGAGCATACTCGCACTCGATAACTCAACCCTACTCGTTCCTAGGTAACCCAAGGATTCTTACGTGGGATGCGCACTGCTCTGGTGTCTTCAGTAGTACGGGCCCAATACTACCGTCCACACCGCATCAGTATTCACCCCAAGTCCTCTTCCTAGGACCCCAAATCCCAAGTACTCTACTCTTACTATGCATATCTAATCTCTAGCAGATCCCTCATAGGCTCCTCGCTGCTATCTAGTCACTCTCATGCATCTCCTAGCAACAACACCCCTAGGCTAAGGTATCACACATCAGGACAATCTAGTCCTAATAAGAATAGCTAGCCTACTCTAGCATGCATAATATATCATCACATATCTCATATCACATAATGTAAGGGTATTTTGGGAAATCACCATTCGGGCGCTGGCTGATCGTACACACGACTCTGCTCTGCTCTGCTCTTTTCAAATCCTTTTTACTCTTTTAGAAAAATTCTGTTTTATTCCAAAATTTTCCTCAAATCCTCAGTTTGAGTCCAAATGCACTCGAAGGTGCATCCGAATCCCTCAAACAAAGGCTCTAATACCAACTTGTAACACCGTAAATTTCAAAACAAACTTTCACATTTTAAAAACATATTTCATTCATTAATATTATAAAATCTCATTGTTCACATACCAATTCGTAAGTACAACCCAAGATCGTAAAGAATAAAATCTCCTCGTGTGTGTGTACTGATCATGCAGGCGCCTTCCCGCGATCCTCACTGGTACCTGAAACACATAACACAAAACACTATAAGCATAAATGCTTAGTGAGTTCCCCAAAATACCACATGCAACACATATTAGCCACTCGAGGCTATAACTCTGTGGGCCCTCTAGCCCTAACTCTGTGGACCCTCTGGTCCTAACTCTGTGGACCTTCCGGTCCTAACTCTGTAAACTCTGGCATACACATAGCATAATCACATTGTAATAATGCAATGCAACATATCACATACATAGCATACAAGGTATATAGTCACATAATTCTATTACCACTCAAGGTAAAGTATAGTGAGAAGACTCACCTCGGGAATCTTGATAAAATCTCGATATCAGAATACTGCCCCAGCCTCCGCCTAGACACAATAATAAATTACACTAAATAAATGTCTCTTCACAACTTGATATTCTCTCTTACAAATCCTTATAAGGGTAAAAGACCATTCTACTTCTCTATAGGCCCAAAGGCCCAAATGTTGACAAACCCTAAAAGTCAACCAAAAGTCAACTGTCCAATTTTACCAGACTCGCCGAGTGCTTGCGACGACTCGACGAGTCCCATCGTCCTCACAGACTCTACCCTTTCCAAGCCTCACTCGACTCACTGAGTCACCCTTCAACTCACCGGGTCATTACAGGAGTCAGATCCCGGGGCAACCCGTTCCGACTCGTCGAGTCTACATATAAACTCGGCGAGTTTCCTCCATGGACTTGCTCAAACAACCTCCTGAGGTCAGATCTGCTTAGCCAAATCATAGATCTAACCCTTAAACACTCAAAATTCATGTAAAGGTGCAACCTTTACGTGCATGCAACCCATAACAAGCCTTAAATGGAGAAATAACACTAGAAATGGCAACCTAGTTTCCAATTCCTTATTTGCTTGCAAAAAGCTGGAAGATAAACGCTCTAGGGACCTCTCAGGGTCCATATCTGATGTTATTCATACCAAGGGGACCTCATACTCACTAGATCTCATAAAATCATGAGGGGAAACCCTAAAACTATGAAATCCACCATATGAACGAGAAATGGAAAGAATTTTACCTCCAAAGTCAATATCTCAAGATGATTAGCCCCAATCCAAGCTCCTTTCACGTTTGAGATGGATCCTCTCTTCTTCCTCTAGCAAAATCACACAAAAGATGAAGAAATAGCCTCCTCTTTCCTTTAAACTCACTATCTCCGCTCCTTAGGGTTTCTCTGGAACAAGGTGGCCGCAAATGAAGGCCATAAAGGTCCTTAAATAGGCTCCCAAGCCCGGGGATTAGGGTTTTCCTAATCAGCACCGACTCGGCGTGTCAGCTTCCCGACTCGTTGAGTCTGGTCGTGAAACCGTGCCAACAGATAAGACTCTACTCGACGAGTTGAGGCATCAACTCGTCGAGTTCCTCAATTAAAATAAATAATTAAATTAACGTACCCGAACTCGGGATGTTACAAACTGTGACATCCCCAAATTCACGGCCAGGAAAGACCGGTTTAATTTATTCTTTTAAAATAATTTCAGAGTAATCCTTTGATTAAAAGAGTTGCGAAATTTGTTCCCAAAACACAATATGATAAAATAAAGTTTATCACACCGGTGAACACATCGTTTACAAATACATACAGGTTATGAGCCTACTAACGTTCCATAGGACTGTCTACAAAGAGTCTGTGGTCGTCATCCATACTCCACTAGATGACTAGATCACAACAACAACATCGAGGCCTCTCATCATTTTATCGCACATCAACTATGTACCAATGTGTTACCCAACATATTTGTAGATATATATATATATATATATATATATATATATATATATATATATATATATATATATATATATACACAACATAAAACATCAAATCAATACTCATTTCGAATATCACATAACATATAAACACATAGCACGTATTTTATAGAGAATAATTCGTATTTATTTGTTAGAAGAAAGTAACTACACACTCACATGATAAGATGATGTTCGGACAACGCCTCGTTAATCAAAATAATCCTCTGCGGTGAAACCGAGGCGTTTCCTCCAAAACCGGGCTTCGCGCGGGCAGAGTTTCGGCTCGAAATCTATTTTTTTCTCGGGATCTTCGGGGCTTCGGGATTTGCTTCAGAAATCGGGATGATACCGGGGCTTCGGGGGTATATCTTGCATGTGAACCGACGTAATACGGGAGAGAGAGAAGAAATTTGGCAACCAAACTCGGCTGTACTTGTGATCTATTTATAGGGTGAATTTAGTCTCAAACGCAGTGAGGTCGCTGAATGAATGCAGGGTTTTCCCTAACGCAGTGCTCTCCTTGGACGAACGCCATGCGTTCCGCCGTGCGTCATGGCTTACAAACTTCGGACTTGACATGCGACGGGACAGGCTCCGGGCTCCAAACGCGGAGCGTTCCCCCCTTGGGTAAGCGTGCCTAGAACCTCAGAAATTCATATCCTTCGCATACGAGCTCTGTTTTTGACGTTCTTTATATCAACGAGTAGGTAAGACTAAGATCTACAATTTTCATTTAGACTCCGTTGGCTAATTTTGAAATTATTTTTATTATATTATTTTTAGTGGGCCGGGACAGGAAAATTTCGTTATAAAATCATAACTTCTTCATCCGACATCTCTTTTCGTCTGTCTTTTTACCGTTGGACTACTATCGACGAGATATTTGATTCTCATTTAGATTGTTTCGCCTAGAAACCACTCGATCTCATATTGAACTTCGGGCTGCATACTGCTAAGCTGAAACTTAGAAAAATCATAACTTCCTCATACGAAGTCAGATTTGGACGTTATTTTTATGCACGCTCTCGGTTTAACGTATTCTTTGACTTTTATTTGGATCACTAAGGCTAAATATCGCACTATCGTAAATTCACATTTTATGTCATCCAGCGTCGTGCCGGTTCTGTCGCGAAACTTCGACAGGTCATAACTTCTTCGTTATAACTCGGATTTCGGCATTCTTTATATATTCGGAAACCTTGTCATGACCACTACAACTTCCTTCATAGATATCGGGTTATCTAACATTTTATTTTATCGCTTATTTTTATCCTTAATTCATTTAAGTCACACAATCAAGCATAAAACACATAATACTCAAATAATACATTTATTATTATTTCAAAACATGATACAAAGGTTAACTTAGACTATTACATCATCATTTATTCTTGGCCTAAAAACACGGGCGTTACAGATACACCTCCTGATTCCACATGATGTTTGCGCTAGCTGCGAACGAAGGACCAACATCAGTCCAGCCCACGAACATCGAAGTGCCCGCAAACCATGTGTCACACGGTCATCTAGAAAGACTGGCAACCAACAACCGTTGTGGCTATAGCTCTTCATATAGGTACTCTTTCAACCTAGTAGGCACCCTCAATGTTCCGGATAAGGTTTCAGGTAAAGATCATGAACTACCCAAACCCTCTACGCATAACCCCACAATGTCATTTATACATTAAGTAAAACATGTAATTCATACAATATAAGTGTGTATTTAAACATGCATTATTTTCATAACCAACACATCAAAACATAACCATACATCATATTTTAAGCGACTTAAGCTAGCATGTTATGTACATCAAGTTCATCAAAGTGTGAACAATATAGCAATTATGTCATAACATGGCATTCACACTAAGCATATATTAGCATCATAAATATCGTATCATCATCAAGCACAAGCAATGACATGGTCATCCTAAAATGAATAAAATCACCATCTACGGATTACACGTTTCAATAATGCAACCTTAATGAATTAAAACTATAAACTCACCTTAATATTTTTGTAATATTGTGTCGTATAAGTCTTCTTGTATTCCCTTTAGTTTGCCAATAAACCTAAACACGATAACAATCATTTATAGTTTAAGGTCCAACAATTTTCATTATAATTTTAACGTATATATAATTTATATTTTATATTATTTTACACTAACATAATTGTTAACAATCCTTAATTCCATTACATACGATTTATTTGTAATCAATAAATCGTCGGTAATCATATGCGTACCAATTAATAATAGGTAAAATAGTTCATATCTAAACTGTTCGATTAATTGTTATTATGCCATATCATACCTTCATTTTCTTATTATAGCATATGTATCCTATCAATATCCATTTTCTAATTCGAATAAATGAATATTAGGAGTGTACCTAAACACCACTCTACTAGTTATTTCCATTGCCTTGACCATCATCGCATGCATCCATATAAGAAACAAAATGTTTCTTGTGCGTTTCTCTCACTTTTTAGACAAACCGCATGAAACGAAACTCTATCAATGCCATCAGTTAGTTAACGACAAAAGACCACCAAACTGCGAAACGTGTTAGTTGCCTCCTTGCGACATGGTAATCTCATATCTCATCGGACATGACATGGAGAACCACTAGTAGCTAACTTCACTAGATACTGCTAGCAGGAGAGATATAATCGTGCAACCGCTCATTCGACCGGGTCTACAGCCCCATAACCTGAAAAGTAAACATAGTCATAACCGGGTCTGTCTATTGCGGTCGATCTCCACCGTGACATGCATCGGTCCCCTCGTATCATCCTTGCCTTTATCTGCCATACACCATCGTCTCTACCATCATGTACCCATATCCTATAGCCAATAAGCTGCCATGAGGTTATCCTTCTTACCTCTCCCTCTTCGCCAATTCGCCGGAGCTCTACCTCTTCGCCGGAAGTAATGGCACAGCCTCTCTCTCTCTCTCTCTCTCTCTCTCTCTCTCTCTCTATCTCTCTTGTGTCTCGGTCGTAACCCATCAAAACAGTCGTGCGATCTCTTTTAGTCTCCCCTCACAACCCAAACACAAAAAGAAACGGACGAAAGAGGAGGAAATAAACAGACGATAAGGATAACGGAAACGACACATAGGTCCTGTATTGTGCACGTACATAATTGGATTTAATGCCTTTTTAGAAACCTCCGAAAACATTGTTTATTTCTTTAATGTGGCTTTTAAAGCACAAGTTACAATTTTGGTCCTTTAACATTCTTTCCTCGATCACTATATACCTTCCACATTAATTAGATTTAGTTTAAGATCACTATATACCTTCCACATTAATTAGATTTAGTTTAAGCCTTCAAATGTGTATGCACCCTATTTTATTTTATCATGTTTTTTTTTCTTATTTTATCTTAAATAAATCCCAACATTAAAATTAAATCGATTTAACCCATTTTAATTATTAATTTAATTCTTTAAATAACTTAAATCTCAATTAAATACTTAATATCCTAATTAACTTACTTTTGTTTATGTTATCACATATCATATTAAACATATAATTTTGTATTATAACCTCAAATAGTTCGTATTTCCTACATAACGAAGCCACTAACGAAAAAAACTTGGGTTGTTACACTTAACATGCAAAAGTTACTAGAGAAACCAAGAAATAATGCAAAAAGGGCTATTTTTGACAAATAAACAAAAAGTGAGCCTTTTATGATGACTCATGGTTTTGAGCGGACCAAAAGAGTCATTTTTGGATAATAATATGTTTTTATGACATTCACGGTTTTGTAGGGGTCAAAAGTGTTATTTTTGACAAAATGGGCTTGCCACCGGCCTTCACGGTTTTAATGGGCTAAAATGGTCATTTTTCTTAAAAATGGGCCTTATTTGGAAATTCACGATTTCATGGGCTTAAAATGTAAATTTTGGCCTTAATGGACTTAAAAAGTCATTTTTATCAAAAATGGGCATTATCTATAAACTTACGGTTTTATTGGACTTGAAATGTCATTTGAAATGGAAATAGGTCTTTATTGTAAATTTTTGGCTTTAGTGGGCCAAATTATTGAATTTTGATAAAAACGGGCCTTTATTGAAGTATCTTGAATACTTGGGCCAAAAGGTCCTTTCTAAGAAAAGTGGGCCGGTTATGTCATTTTTAGCACAAATCGGACTAAAACGATCATTTTCATAATAAATGGGCTTATTACGACATTTTTACTCAAAATTAGCTTGTCATACTCATTACATGCTTATTGGGCCTTAAATATCTTTTTACATGTTTATTGGGCCTTGTATATCCATTTCATGTTTATTAGGCCTTATGACATATTTTATACTAATCGGGTTAATAACATTAAATACTTGACATTTTGATAAAAATAAATGGTATTTTATCTTCAATGTTTTGTAATTAAACACATTCTCGAAACATTTTTTTTAAAGCGGTAAATAATGTGATACACTGTTCGCATAAATTTAGTTAAGACTCATGTTAGACACGTTTTCACCCGTACCTACCTAGTGTACAACCCTAAGTCTTGTAGTTATAATCATAGTCTTCTGGAGGGAGAGCGAGAGTTTGTGTATAGATCTATACGGGGTTGACAACCCCACACCTGAGCTGTTTCTTACATCTAGACTAGGCCAGTCTAGGGTGACAAATGTCTTATCTTAAACAAGCGACGCCTGAAGAACGTCATGACAGGAAGATCAGTCATATGAAGCATGGTTATAATGACTCACACAGAGATTAACAAACATAATAAATTTACGGAATACATACTATACTTTTTGATACATGTACGAACTATTCATTTCTACAACACTTGTGTCTTATGGTCTTAAGACTACAACTATTTTACAAACGGAAAATATCGGATTTTTTGGAACTCTCTCTCTCTCTCTCTCTCTCACTATATATATGTATGTATGTATATATATATATATATATATATATATATATATATATATATATATATATATATATATATATATATATATATACATTTTCAAAACAAGAACACACATGCGTTAATACAAGATTTGAAACAAAACCCTCAACTACTTTTATGGGAAATATCGGATTTTCTGGTGTTTACAAACGATACAAAACTTTTTATACAAACATGCTTGTGAACTCACCAACATTATATATGTTGACATTTTCAAATTAACTTGTATTCTCAGGGACACGTTAAGCAGATTGGTCATCAAGAACATGTGGATTTTTGGTTGTATTTTTGCCATCATCATACATTTAACATTTGGAATATAATTTGTAAACCAACACACATATGTAAACTATGATGGTTGTTATATTTCATGTGTGATGATGATGTTGTCTTGATTCAATTATATACATTGTGATGATATTACAAGATGAAGTCACCCACCTCCGGACGTTTCCGCCGTTCTGGTTAGGGGGTGTGACATAAATAACCAAGATCTTTAATCGTGAATTGTTCATTAAGGACCGACTTGGTGGCTTATATATTCGTCATATTATTTCCATCTATTATGATGTCATCGAGTAGATGAGAGCAACTACCTGATCCGTACTGTGTTTTTAGATGAACAAAGAAGGGTCCACTATTGATTGTTTGTATCCCATATCAACTAGTGAATGAGTAAACTTGTGATACCAATTTCTTGATGCTTGCTTAAGGCCATACATAGATTTGCGAAGACGGCAGACATGTTGGTTGTCCTCTTTCATGAATCCTTGCGGTATCTTCATATAAACTTCCTCGTCGAGATCTCCATGCAAGAACACATTGTTAACGTCTAATTGGTGTATGATACAATCTTGCTTTAAATCCAAAGTAAGGAGGGTGCGCATTGTTACCAAATTGGCAACCAGTGCAAAAGTATCATGATAATCCACACCTTCTAGTTGAGTGTATCCTTTGGCAACAAGACGCGCCTTGTACCGTTCGATTTCACCATTTGGTTAAAACTTGACTTTGTAAACCCATTTCGAATCGATTGCTTTCTTTCCTACAGGTAAATTTTCAAGAGTCCACGTGTCATTTTCTTGAAGGGCTTTAATTTCTTTTCTCATAGCCTCACGCCATTTAGGATCCTGTGAAGCTTGTTTGAAATTCTTTGCCTCATGACAAGAATCAATGACCGAATGTAAAACTTTGTGATTAGTGCTAACATTTTTACATGTAACAAAGTTAACTAAGGGATGTACCGTAGAGGTCGCTTGATTGGAAGATGGGTCAACATGGTTTACTGAGGGAGGAAGCTCAAATGAATAGTCCTTGAAACGTTGTGGTTAGGTTTGAACCCGTGTGCTTTGAGTGCTCGTTATGGGTTCAGGGGGCTAATTAATAGGTGGTTGGTTGCCCTCTAGCTCAGGTTGATGTTGGGTTGTCTCATCAACTTGGTTAGAATGAGAAATTGCTTCTTCCATGGGGTTGGTTTCCTCATTGTTTTGTGGGCCCATTGAGTCTAAGTTAATAGGATCATATTCATGTGTGCATGTATTTGTTTCTGTATCTGCATCTGCTCCTTCTATCCACTAATTTTCATGCACTTGTTCTTCTTCTTTATAATTAGGTGCTACAGGATTTATATCATCTTCTTTATCGGAAGAAGGGAAGCATGTTTCAACGAATTTTATATGCCTAGATATGATCACCTTTTTTTTAAAATCCAAATCATAAATCTTATACCCTTTGTCCAATAAGGGTAACCAACAAAAATTCTCCGTCGTCTACCACGTGGTTCGAACTTGTCACCATTGGTATCATAGTTCCAATAATAGCTCAAACATCCAAAATTTCTCATATGATCATAGCTAGGACTTATCCCGAGTATCCGGTTGATGACATACGTTGCCGTTAAAATGCATTCGCCCAAAATTTGATAGGTAAATTTGCTTCAAAATGAATGACACGATCTATTTCAAGGATTTGTCTATGCTTTCGTTCTGCCACCTTATTTTGTTGCGGGGTGTGTGGACACGTAGTCTCAAGGACTATACCATTTTCTGCATAAAAAGCCTTCATTGGGTTTGAAGTGAATTCACCTTCGCTGTTGCTTCGAAAACATTTAATTTTCTTTCCGTATTGTCTTTCTACCGTGTTGTTAAAATTAATCAAACATGTGATAGCCTCATTTTTTTGTTTTATTAGATAAACCCAAATGAATCAGTTGTAATCATCTACAAGGGCAAGAAAATAGCTTGCTCGTGATAATGATGGTGTTCGGTAAACCCCTTCCCCCCCAAAAAAAATATCACAGTGAATCAAGCCAAAACAATCATTTGTTTTAATGGAACTATTTGAAATGGGAACTTTTGTAAGTTAGCTTGAATGCAAGAATCGTAAACATGGTCTTCTAAATCGAAATTCTTAAAAAAATCATATGAGACAACTTAACATTAGGTGTATGACAAAGTTTTTTGTGCTACGTACAAGGAGTAACCACCAATGCTTTATTTTCCTTTCGTGTCACTCCCATTTGCTAAAGACCCTCCATGCAATTACCCGTTCCAATCAAGCTCCTCGTTTTCAAGCCCTGTATCACAAAGAAATCCGGAAAGAAGGTGGTTGCACAATGCAAGTCCCTCGTTAGTCGTCGAACGAATAATAAATTATATTTGGAATTTGGAACAAACAAAGCCCATTTTATTTTAATTCCTCCCTTGAGGAGGACATCATCATTACCTTAGACAGGTGCATCCTCCCCATTAGCAACCATAACAGGTGCTTCATTTGATTCATTGAAAACATTATCGAGCACCTCTCATTGAGAGATCACGTGCTCGGTTTCCCCTTAATCCACAACACCCCATTCAGGATCGTTATCGTGTACCTGCCATGTTTTCTTGTGGTGTCTGGTCTTGGACTTGCTCCTTATTGCCACCAAAGAGTTTTAGGAACATACTGTATTGCTCAATGTAGGTGTTGGTTTCATTACAAGGATCTGAGTTTGTATAACCGCAAACTCATTATCTAGTCCCAACAAAAACTCATACAAACCTTCTTTCTCCTTTAATTCTACCAACCTTTTTCCCACTTCACACTTACAACCTTTGCATGAACATCGTGGTGTCGGCAAGACAACATTGATCTCATCCCAAATCTTCCTGAGCTTTGTATAATATGCCAAAACCAAAGCCCCATCTTGCTGGGTGACATTCAAAGATTGCTTCAACTCATACGCTCTTGGTGCACTTTCTTTGCCAAAGCGTTCGTTTAGATCGTTCCAGATCTCAGCTGTTGTGCTTGCATATTTCAGGCCTATATGTCTTTATCCATCGCTGTTGTTAACCATGGCATCGCACCACATCCATGGCATATAGTATTTGTGTGTGTTTTCCAGTTTCCCGATTGTTCCGTCAACAAACCCAATCCTGTTCTTGGCAAACAAGAAATACGTCATCTCTTGTACCCAATCATTGAAGTTGTTATCCGTCAAACTATTGTTGACCTGCATTTTTCTCGGATAATCCGATGGATGAAGATATAAAGGTGAGTTTGGATCAATCTCATCATTAGACTTAGATCAGTCATTACCCGCCATTAGGTTTTTTTGAATAAATAATCTCAACTTTGAGTAATCCGCTCTGATGCCACAAAGAAAATAGTAAACAGAGAGATCCAAAATTGATTCCATTTTTCTGAATGAGGATACAAACGAGATACATGACTATATAGAAGAGAAAACATTAAGATAAGGTAACAATACGCACAGATCGGTTGACCAAAATAGAGAGGTTAAACTTGGAAACCAAATAAAATAAAAAACTAATACCAATAGCTTTCGTTGTTTTTTCCCCTTCATGTTTAATGGTTGCTTCATTTAGGTTAAAGAAAATAATTATTGGACAACAATAACCATGTTCTCTGGTTTTGTCGCAGGGTTATATTTTTTTTGTGATCAGCTGGATCGAGTTATGGAAACACTCGTGATCTTATTGATGTAACTTAAGTTATATAATATGGCATGACATATATCATATATAGAAACATCTATAATATAATGACAACACACATGTTTATTGAAAAGTAGATAGGCTAGCAAGCTTTTTATTCCATTGTTATTCTTAAATTGACATTTGAAATTCAAGATGATGAGTTTTCACCACCATCATTGCCTCCTCTGGTACTACCAACCACTCCACCTCTACGCATATTACCACGCCACTTGTAACTTCTCCCGATATTTTTCTTATTAAACAGAACAATTATCGTTTCTCTAGTATTTTTACCATGTAGTCGTCCATCTATGAGTCCCCTCCAATAAGGGCTAGGATCCTTCTTCTCAACTTACCAAAACCATCAAAAATTATGTTAATAAAATCGACGATACTGGCCGTCTGACCATCACCACTGGATGTATTATCCACTTCAGCAAGTAGTCTTCCATGAGCAATGCAAGTCGCGAAAATCAGAAACCAAAAAAGTACAACAAGAGAATGGTTAAGAACCATCATATAGGATTTTCTTAATGTTCTACCATGCACTTGCGAAACTGACTACAAAATCACATGTATATATAGGGACTAAAATAAGCTCCAATATAATACAACATTGAAGATGTAATTAAAATAAGCAATTTGCGTCCAAAATTATATAAAATAACTCATCTTTCATTTAATATTCGTTAAACTAACCTTAATGATTTGACAAAACCGTCCAACAATTTTTTCTGTCATTTTTTAAATAAAATTGTTAATTGTACATCTACTATCTTGCTATTATAATAACATTTATTACGTTATTATTATATCGACATGATAATACATTTACCAAAATCATTAAAACCTATACCATAATTTGGTAAAAGGAAAAACATTGCTCAAAACAAACAAACAAGAGAAAACTACTCATGTTTAGAATGACTCCGCTAACGGTCCAAAACATCGACGTGTGTGTATATCTATAGAAACACACACACATACACACACATGGTCGACCCTAGAGGGAGGGCAAGTTGGACGACCGCTTCAGGCCTTGCCAAATCTCAGGACCCTACGAGTCACGATTAATATTTTTACATATAATGTTAGCAGATATAAAAGTAGCTACGTAGCAAAATTACCAAAGACATTTGTAGTTGAGACGGTTGAGGCACACAAAACTTTGGAGTGGAAGACCTTAGTTCGAACCTCGTTTTATTTGTTTCTACATAGCTTTAAAATGTTTTAGTGACCTCTCAGTTTTCAATAAGATATGCATGTTCTTCCAATTCCCAAATCGACTTCTCAGTTTTCAAGAACCAACCTTCCTATAACGAGTTATGCTTTTATGGCTTTATTGATTCCAATTTCAGAACTAGAGTTCTACATATTTCTTTTTCACTACACCGTCGATTCTTCGTTCTTATGCCATCCTTCAAGAATCAAGCTCTAACGAGTTTAATCAAAGTCCTCAAATCCTCTATCAAATTTCCATCTTGTTGGATCCTTCCTTCATCAATATAGATGGTATGTTTTTTTTTTTTTTTTTTTTTTTTTTTTTTTTTTTTTATGCAGACCTAGTTTTGATTTTTGGTTGCTTCAGATGGATTTATTTACAAAGACTTATAGTTTGTAGGTTCTACTGGGTTACCTGTTGGAGCTTGTAATATCCATGTTTCTCGTTAGACATTAATATAAGATGTAATTGATGTCGGTCAACAATTGTAATCTTTTCGTGAATAAATAAAGAAACCTATTTGAATATACGTGTTTATATTATATATTTGGCTAACATAAAATATTAGTTAGGATGAATAGCTTCGATGAAAATCGAAGTAGTCGTAATGAGGATTCCGGGGATATAAAGAATGCTTAAATCAAACTTAGAATGAAGGAGTCATGATTCATTGAAGTTTCGCGTTCAACTCGATATGACATCGAGTGTCGTAAATAGTGAAATGGAGATAGATCGCTTATTAGCCTAAGTGATCTTAACGAAAGTCATATTATACATTAAAGCGAATTCGTTCAACTAGAGAACGTTTAAATCTGCCTTTGTGAGAGGAAGTTATGAATTTTCAAAGTTTCAGCAGAACAATATGTAACATTGTTATCGAAATTTGGAACGATTGACTGTTAGCTGAAACAATCTAAACGAGAATCAGAGATTTTGTTAATAGGAGTCCGTCGATATAAAGACAGTGGAGAACTGATACCGGACGAAAGAGTTATGAATTTTTACCAGACTTTAACAGTTTAAGTCTATTAAAAATATAACTTTAAATAATAAACTACTAGCTGATGGAGTGTAATTGAAAGTTGTAGATCTCACCAGTAGCTACGTGTGGATATAGAATACCTCGAAAACAGAGCTTGTATGAAAAAGATATGAATTTTAAAAGAAATTATAATTTTTCGCGCACAACCGCGCACACAGACAAGAAGCGCGGTGTGCCTTTGACCTTACACGAGTTGCCGACACATCTCAACACTCAACAGCTGCCATATCACCCTTCAGACACAAAGCATGGCACACCCTGATTTTTTTGCATATAAATAGCCTTTGAATTTTAGTTCATTTCCACACCAATTCAGTTATCTCTCTCTAATTTCTTACTAATAGCTCTAGATTTCTTTATTTTTTGAGCTTTGGGGAAGCCCTGAGGTCCCTAGGAGCCCGACAACTAATAGCTATCAGGCTGGAGTTCTGATAGTGCAATTCCCAGACTTTTGTTTAGGAAATCTTTGTAGGTTAAATTACACTCAATATTATTTTAGTGTAATTTATATTTATATTCATAGACGTTATTATGAATTTATAATAAGATTTGTTAGTGATTCCAAGTCATATTACTAACTGATATACTTATGGGGATGATGTCTAGGCTAGATATAGTAAAGTGTTTAATGTGGGACTTCCAAAAAGCAGTGGCGGAGCCAGAAATTTTTATATGGGGGTACAATCATTATCAATAAATATTCTATGTAGTAATCATATCCGAGAGATTAAAAAACATGATATTGTCCCTTTAGCTGGGGGTACAACAACATAAAACATGTTTACAAATAACTTTTTTTATATACATAAAACAATTTTTTTGGGGATGTTGTAGTACCCCAACCGCCCATGTAAGTCCACCATTGCCAAAAACTATACTTTATATACTAATTGGACCCTACCTCCGATATGATCCTAGCTAGTTGTTCCTTACGTGATAGATCTTTATGTTGACATTGGGATTGTTGAGGAATCTAGACTATCATTAGTCATAAGAAATAATAAACTAAGACTTAGTGATAACTGAACCTAGGTCACATCAAAGGAAAGACTATGTGAAGAAGTGAAGCAATGCCCAACTTTCCAGTCATCCAATTTAACGAGTGAGTCTGTGGTTACTTTTAGGTTACACATATATATGAAGTATTTAGATATTTAAATGCTATGTATGCTTATTATCTATATTACTTGATATCTTTGTTAAATGAATTATATGATTTTAATTTGATTTAATCATATATGTATTTTCATATATTTATATAAAATATAAATAACGTAGTTATGGGTGATGAAAACGTTGAAACGAGGGTGACAGGACTTGACTATTGATTAACCAGTCACCTAGCAGAGTATAGATGACAACCACAGACTATTCTAGACAGTCTAGTAGAAACGTTGGCAAGCTCACAACCTATTGGTGTTAATGAACTATCTGTTCATTTATTGTACTCTGTCTCACCATGGTTTCCTTATGGAGATATATTGGTAAAGAAATCCCCTATGCAGTTTCGTCGACCCATTGATGATCATCATCATTAGGATAGGTCCTTTCAAGTCACTAGTTTAGGATTAGTATGTGAGAGTAATGGGAATGAGTAATCGGGTGAATTAATCGATATGAAATATATAATTAAAGAACTTAATAATTATGGGTTAAAAACCTTATGTGCTCACTAGGCCCCCAAGCATGACCCACTCAGTTTCTTTGTATCATAGTAGCGGTACGATGGTATAGGTTAATGAGTGATCTGAGGAGTTGTCATTCTATAATATAATAAATTGTTGTAAGGTCTATTAAGACTTGTTTATGAATATGTATTTGTATTGACGATGACATCCCATGTTTTTTTATATAAATTAAAAACATTTTCTCGTAAATTCTTTGATAATGTTATATCATCTTTTGGGAACCAATTCCGCAATATAATTAACACTCTGAATTTAAAATAAGCATAAAGAAGAAGTTTTAAATGGGCCGTGAAAATGTGGATGTTGTAAGGTTACAACTTATGATCTGATGAGTCAAATATCTATAAGTTATCTGCTAGTGACATCGTCTACATCAGCATCAGAATCTTAAGTCTATCAATGCCGGTGTGTAGATATTTATCTTATGTAACCTTTGTATATTAGGTAATGATACAAATAAGTATAGAATAAATAGTAGATCCGATGTTTTTGTTATGAAGATCGGTTTATAGTATAGATTTGATACAATCCCTTTAATCAAGGGGTATACTTGTATAATATATATTCAATATTAGGGTGAAACCCTAATGTAATCGTCTTGGAGACTGTGTTTGTGACAACTCGTTTTCGTGGTAAAAACAAACCTCTTTCTTGGTTAAAGACAATTTGGTGAATCCTTTGAGTTATTTACTTTTATGCTCTTTATTTTCTTAATAATCATGTTCTTTTTTGTTATACTTGAAGTGTATCCGATCAACACAAACCTTCAATTGGTATCAGAGCTGGTTTTTGATACACTCAAGTAATCTTGTCAACTTCTAATAATTCCAAATTCTTTGGTCTCAACAAGATTCCTCCTTCCGATAAGCACAACTTCACCATGTGGAAAACTAATTCCATGATTGTTCTTTAAACCATGGACTAGAGGATGTGTAATATTTTTGAAAAAGGTCCTCATGTTCCTATGTATCAACCCATAGTCAACAATGCTCCTGTTGGTCCTTTGAAGCAAAAACCAGAGACTAGTTATGAAGACGATGACAATAAAATGCTTAGTATTGATATGAAAGCTAGGACTATGATAGGAAACTCTCTTCCCTATCATGTGTGTCATCTTGTACAAAATTATGAGTCAGCTTAAGAGATGATGGATACGCTGAGAGTGGCTTATGAAGGCACCGTGGAAGTACAGGCCACAACCATCAACAATCTCAATCGGAGATACATGCACTTCTTCGCTCAACAAGGTGAATCATTAACCTAAATTTTTATTAGATTTAACTGCTTGGTTAATGATATGCGCAGGCTAGGAGTTGTCAAACATTCTTTACAACTTATTCTGAAGTTTATGGACTCTCTTAGGAAAAGCTGGGAATATCATGCTGATGTCCTTAAAAAACAGTGAAAAGAATCAAAGATCGATACCATGGATTTGAACTCCTTGTTTAGATACTTTCAAAACTATGAAGAGACCAAACCTCTTCGTAAACATAGATGACTCAGATCATGGTTGTAACATCTCGATTTCTAGGTATGGAAATTTAGGGTTTTATGCGTATGGTAGGACCTACTCGATGAGTTGGGAGGCCGCAACTCGTTGTTCAGAAACAAAGGAGCCCGTGGAATTTTACAAATCTACTCGACGAGTTAGAGCTGAGTGAGAAAACCCTAATTTTCAGGGTCCTTCACCCTATTTAAAGAACTTATAATCCATTGTAGGCTCCCTCGTCATCTTTTTAGCTAGAGAAAACCCTAGATCTAGCTTGGTACCCTTTTATGTGTGTTTGAGAGCTTGAAAGGTGATTTTTGAGGAGTTTTGGAAGGAGGCTTGGAGATTGAGGAGCTTGGATTGATAAGAAGGTTGTAGATCAATTATCTATTTTGTTTTGGCGACCAATTTGAGGTATAAAGTTAATATCTTGACCTCTTTGTGCTTTGATCTTCTATTGGGAATATTTATGGCCATTTTTGGGGCATGATGGAGTCACTCTCAGGTTTGAGCTTGTCACAAGGGCATGGTTTTAGATCTGGACTCCTCTAGGACCCCATAGTCATAAAGTCATCAACTTTATCAAGCCTTGGCCTTCTCTATTCCCTAAACCTCTTCTTTAGTTTGGTTTTGAGTGTTTTAGCCTTGTGACACCTTGTATGCATGTAAAGTAATCAACTTTAGATGGTCAATTCATCTTATGAGGTTGGATTTGAAGTTTGGAGTGTTGGGCTCAATTGGAATGAGTTGATGAGTTATGACTAAAGAAATCGACGAGTTGGATAGCTAACTCGACGAGTTGGATGGAGTTTTCCCACTTTTTGGGTTATGAGTGAACTTGAGGAGTTGAGAGTACACCTCAATGAGTTGTTAGGGTTTTCCCGGATATTCTGGACAATGTGCAAACTCGGTGAGTTGGTGAGACAACTTGGCGAGTTGACTTGAATTTTTGTGATTTTCTGAGAACAGTGGGAACTCGACGAGTCGCATAGATGCACTCGACGAGTTGCGTCAACATGGACTGTTGACTTCCGTTGACTTTTAGGGCTTGGTCAAATTGTGGACCTTGAAGTCTATGGAGGGGTAAAATGGTCTTTCACCATTTCTGAGATGTGGTAGAGGAGTTAGCTTAACATCTTTGGAGTTGTTATTATTAATTAGAGATGATTGTGACGTATGTAGGCGGAGTCTAGACTGACTGTTTGAGTACAAGACATACTTGATTTACGTACAAGGTGAGTCTTCTCACTATACTTACTTGACTGGTAATTACTGTACGACTGTAGGGTCTTATCTGAGTTACTGGCCAGAGGGTCTTATGTGTTTATACTTAGTTATGTGATATTATGCATCCCGTCTTTGTGATTTATGATGTATATTATTATGTGCCATATTGTGTTGGGACTAGAGGGTCCAAACCGAGTTGTGAGACCGGAGGGTCTTCACTGAGATACAGGACTCGAGGGTCCAATCAGACCGAAGGGTCCTCACCGAGACACATGACCATAAGGTCCTTACTAAGATTTAGCCATGAGAGGCTAATTATTTGTGTGTGGTATTTTAGGGAACTCACTAAGCGTTGTGCTTAGAATATTATGTGAAATGTGTTTCAAGTACATCTCAGGATCGCGAGAAGGCGCCGACATGATTGTACACACAAGCTTGTTGATTTACATTTTGAGGATTCTGGGATATGTTGCAAACAACTTTTATGATTGTGGTTTGAAAACCGAGTATGATAGATGCTAAACTGTGTTTTGTAGGGAAATAAAAATGAAAATTTTATTTGAAAATTTAGAGTGTTACAAGTTTAGATGCTAAACTGTGTTTTGTAGGGAAAAAAGAAATGATTTTCGGAACGAGCAAAATTTTTTAAGAGGAAACGAGATGAAGCAGTGTGTACAATCAGCCAGAGCCCGAACAGTGATTTCCCAAAATACCCTTACTTAATTATGTGTTGTTATTAGGAGTTGATAGAACTGCATGCTAGTTTAGGGCTAGGGATTTGCTTAGAATTGCATGCTAGTGTGCCTGCTTAGGAGAGATGCCTTTATGCCTATTATTTGAACTGGTAGTATTGCATATGTATGATTAGAGATCTCTGAGGAGTTGAGAGGTAGTATTGCCAGAGTTTGGTGATGCCTTTTGTGTTGTGGATAGAGCACTTGGAGTTGTATGCTAGAGTAGTTTTATGAGCTGTTGGAGATTGCTCGATGCACGAATCCTGCTTGCTTTGTGCTTTGTGGAACTCATGAACAATGCAAGTTAGCTAAAAAGCTAATGGACATTGCAAGGAGTTCGTCAGCAGCTGATGGAAAAAAAGGTGTGGGAAACTAGGAGATCCTAAGGAGTAATTGAAGTCCGAGGAGTGCGCTGCTTAGAGGTGAGTATTCACTGGGGAGCGAGCATGTGGAAAGGGAGTGGTAGATCGGGAAGGTTGAGCCGCTACTTAGGAAATATGGGACGATCTTTGTGGAAAGTATGGGTAGATGTGGAAGGTAGTATTGGGCCCGTACTACTGAAAGTAGAGGAACCATACTCAAAACAAGGAGAATTTAGGAGGTTCTAATTGGCAACTTGATGGGAGATAACATGGTTTTGGTATCATGATTCGTAACAGAGTATGTTACCATATTTACCGGTTATCCAGTTGTGGCTTTTCAGACTGAGAGTAGATATGGTAGATTGTGTGGCCAGAGGGCCATGTTGGTCGAGCTTTTATGGAGTATACCTTATGAAAAGAGTCGAGTTTAGGTCTCGAGGGATTTGACTGGTGGTGCCAGTTGGAGTCATAGGACATCAAAAGGAGGTGAATGTGATGCGCTGTTGAGGATTTCAGTTCGAATAAAGTGATCGACCAATGGTTGTGAGGTCATTTGCTATGATGAGAATTACATTATCTTCGCTTTCCGTGTGGAACATCAGGGATAACGAGCTTCTGGTTTAAGAGTTTGTAGGTAAACCTCGTGGGGTAGCATATAGTTGCAATATTTTCGCCAGAGTATTTTGTAGTATGTTGGCTGCAAGGTATTTCTTATACGGTAAGAGAGTCATCAGTGGGGACTGAGATAGATGAGGACAAGGATATGCCTTAATTGAGTATAGTAAGGCATATTTTAGCAAAAGTTATAGGTAATTCATAGGAGTAAATTAGGGCGACGACTCTAGTTGTCGACATTGTGTATCAACCGCAAGAGTGAGGTCTCTTGCTTCTATGATGATCCACGCGATGGAATGTTGGTTGAGGAATTGGAGATGAGGGGTGTGTGTGTATGTGTGTGTTATTCATTTATTTCTAGATTGAGAGTTGTAGCTAATTTGGGACAGTCGAGATGTCCAGTGGTATGTCGGTAGAGATTTTTGGTGATTGGAGGCAGTCATAGTACGAAGATTCTGAGTTTTCCATCTGAGAATCAAAACTCATGGAGTTGCTTGGTCTTTATCGAGAAGGTCATCGAGTGTTGCGTGGTACGTTCCAATAGTAGGGCATGGTGGATCTGGTGAGCCAGTCTGTAGTGTGGCTTGTGTGGAATGTCAAATTGGTGATGACTCGAATCCTAAGTTGGGGAGAATTGGGTATTTTGTTGGGAGGATCAACAATCTATGAACGTTGCAATTAAAAAGATTGGGTTATGGGGATATGCGGTCCGAGTATATAAGGCTTGGGTCTAGTGGTAGTTAAGGCAAGGTACAGAGCGAGATGATGTATGTTTTATGTGCTCAAGAAAGAATGAGTGTCTCCATGGCAGGTAGCTGTTGCTCGAGGATGTTATTATGGTTAGTGTTTCTTGGGGTTTACCAATGTTCGACTTTTGAGGCAGTCGGGTCATTGCGTTAAGGTTTTGATGGTTGAGAGATTTGCTAGTTCGATGTATGGATTGTTATCTATACTCCAAGAAGGGCACCAGTTGATTTTTCAATCAACTTCAGAGTTAGTATGAGTAGTTTTGTATTGGGTTTTGATCAGTAGAGGATGGGGTTTTGGAATGTTTTCAACGTGTTCTCAGTCATTGATGATTCCTCCACACTTCTAATCATGAGTTGGAGTACTTCAAAGGTTTTTATTTGTGTAAGTTTAAGATCAGTGGTCGTGGCTAGTCACCGTGAGATTCTATTATGGTGTATCGAGGTATCCAAGTATGATACCCTAAATTGTTTGATTATTATGAGACTCGAGCATCGATCGAATATTATTCCAATTGTGGACACATCAGTTAATTTTCGCCTGACGAGGATTATCCAAGGATGTAAATAGCATTGAGGAAAGTGCTTTGTTGTGACAATTATCGTCAGGAGTAGTGATGCTTAATCTGGGTGGGTGTGTGCACCTATCTATGTTGGAACGCGGAGCATGAGTTTAATGAACTCAGTATGGTGAGGGTTTGATGATGAGATTTTGGGATAGGAGGGCCCTCACAGAGACACATGACCGGAGGGTCCTTATCGAGATTTATCCATGAGAGGCTAATTATTTATGTGTAGCATTTTGGGGAACTTACTAAGCTTTGTGATTACAGTGTTGCGCAAAATGTGTTTCAGGTACATCTCAGGATCGCGGGAAGGCGCCGACAAGATTATACACACCAACTAGTTGATTTACGTTTTGAGGATTCTGGGATATGTGACAAACAACTTTTATGATTGTGTTTCGAAAGCTGAGTATGCGAAATGTTAAACTGTGTTTTGTGGGGAATTAAAAATGATTTTTTTTTGAAAATTTAGAGTGTTACAATGGTGAAGAGAGTGCTAAAGATAACACTAATGAACTATTTTCCAGGGCTGCACTTACCGTCAAAAGTTACAAAGAAAGGAGATCAAATGAGGGTTAAAGAGCTCATTTTAATGGAAGCAGTTCAGCAATGAGATCCACTTCAGAAAAGAACTTAGGAAATAGTTTTTAATTGTGGATGGCTTGATCATTTTACCAGGGACTACAAAGAGAGAAAGAAGCTGAAAGTTCTGAGAATTATGAAGTAATGTACTAGAAGTTGTTGGCTTATATGAAGAGGGAGAACATCCCTCTACCAAAATCTTTAATGGCAAAGCAAGAGGATCATGAAGAATGGGTGGAAGAAGAGGAGACATCTGAAGATGAGGGGATAAATGCTAAGTATCTAATGGATCTTATCAAGGATTCCCTTGATGATAATCATATCATGTGTGGTGTTGATACCTCTCAAACTGTCCAAGGATCAAGTCAAAATTTGTAACATACTTGGTTCCTAGATAATGGGTGTTCTAAACACATGACAGGTTTCAAGTCGCTCTTAGCAGACTTGACAGAGAAGGATGGTCTAATGGTGGGTTTTTGTGAAAATAATGGAAGAGCTGTTATGGGTGTTGGAACATTTTAGTAAAAAACGATCAAGCTAAAGGATGTGTTTTATGTCGTGGGTCTAAAAGGAAAATTTATCTCCATCAGTCAACTTTGTTATGCTGGTTATAAAATTCTCTTCGATATCCATGAACGAAAGGTTTTTGACTTTAAAAATAAAACTGTGCTTATTGCATTCTGGGTCAACAACATTTATATGGTTTAATTTTACTTATTTAGACAATGATACTCTATGTTTTTGATTTTATGCTTCACTAATTTAAAATATCTTAACATAAGTTGCTAAAATTTTAGTTTATTTTTGTACTTCAAAAAATTTCTTTTAACTATGTTATTACCAAAGAAGTATACATTGTACATTATTCTACTAACATTTGTTTATGCAATCTCTCCTATCTTGATAATAACCTTCTTTGATTTGTTACTCTGGAAAGGATCAACGTGTCATTCCTTGAATACAATACCTTCCTAGTAAAGCTAGTTGAGGATGGCGCTGCATATCTTCCACATCGCTAACCCCTTACCCACTGATGTTGTTTCTCACGCTGATTAACAAGTTGCATCATGTTGATGAGACCTGATAGGAGAGAACTATGCCATACAATGTTCTTTTGGGCACATATATCTTCCATCTTGAACAAGCTATTTCTGTTGTAAAGGGATGAAGTGGAATCATGTGACATAACATGTCTAATTTCCATTGGTGTTGTCACTACAACACCATCCCCTCAGAGATCCAAAGGCATTTTCAATAATACATTGGTCCCACCTTCTCTTCCTTCAATGATCACAACGAGTGGAACCTTCAAGTTTTATCTTGGTGACTCTCATAACTCGAAGATTACAAAGATTGGATCCTCTTAGCTCATTGGTTACAAAGACTAGTTCAACTCCTTCTCGTGTTCTTGGTGAACATGAAGCTTGGAATCAATCTGCAAAACCTCAATGATTAGAGGAATTATCTCTCTTTGATTACTATGAATTGTGTTTTTGTTTGATATGGTTGATTTTGGTTGCTCTTTTTTTATAGACAGTGTCGAAGGGTAGATATCTCGGAAAATGGAAGTACATTTATGGCTATTCAATTCAAAATATTTGATGGATCGAGTCTTTATCATGCATCAGAAAAAGCTACAAAACATTGCTTTTAGAATATTTCCTTGTTTGACTAAATCTTCTATTTTATTCTTATTTTATTTATTTTTATTTATACCATTTTTAAGATTTGATGGTGGCATTTCATAAGACAAGTATGTGACTATTAAAAAACAATTGTCCCTAGAAGCATGTTGTTGTAGGTGCCTAAATCTCTTTATGTATCTCATCAATGAGACCATCTGCTGAGAACATTGAGTCAACCCCTCATACTAATTGTCTAGCATCGTCAAAAATTTCTAGGTGAGATTGCATGGTCTAAATATAAACAATTGATAGAAAGGATTGAGTGTTTATTCTTATTTAACTACCTTACCTGACTCTATCCCTTGAAGCATGCTTGTCATATGCATCAAGTCTCATGTTCTACTGAAACATTGAGCATAACCCAATGGCTTACATTGATTATAAAGTCACCATGTAAGAGTTACTTGTATGGTCCTTAAATGACAAAGGGTTATTTGTGTCCCTAACCTCCTAGTCTGAGGTATGACATGGTAACATAATGAATTGACGGTGAATCTTTGATTCTTGAAAGTAACTGACTCCATGATGCAAGGATCAAACCATTTCTTGTTGATGAGTTATCATTGTTGATGATTTACGCTGATTCCACCTCAACATAATTGAAACAATCCATTTTCTCCTTACTTTCTTCTTTAAAGCCCTATGATTCAGTGTCAAGTACACACATTGATGAGAGCTTGAAAAATCTACGACAATGGTTAAGCTAAAACACCACAACTTATCACACACATCATACCACTCTTACCTTTTATTATAATAAAAGTGATAAATGAGTCAGCGTATGAAACCACACATTGATGAAATCTCGCAATACTAAGTCAGTGAATGGTAGTTTAAACCCACACTAACAGGAGACATCACAAGCTTACTGGTTTACAAGCTTAACATTGATACACTAAAAGCTTCCGATGATGACCATTGTCGTTGATGTTATGTCTCACTGATGTAACTTCCTTATCTCAACAGTAAATTTTTGGATGACGATTAAAAGTTCCATCATTATTTTGGGATATGGGATTTTTACAGCGAAGATATCTTCAATCATGATTACGTAAAAAGGAAGAAACGTTTTAGGTATAAATTGGGAAAACTCTGTCCTAGGTCACTTTTACAAGCTATTCAAGCAATTGGCTTTTTCTCTCGAAAAAAAAGACTCTCCTAATCTTCATCTTCCTCATCTCTCACCATGCCAAAGCCTCATTATTAGTTTTCCCCTAATGCTAATGTCTTTAAAGGTCCTCATGCCCCTAATTCTCCCATCATTAATCAAGCAAACAATGCGGCATTCTCTGATGACATCCCAAAGCAGTCCATGAACTCAGGAATCGAAGACTTCGTTGACTATGTTAAAAGTTTCCTTCCTTGATACACCTTCTGCGATTTCCCAAAGTTGTTCTACCCTAAACAAGTATGTGAATTCTATTATTCATGATTTGTTGATTTTGATGCTCAAACCATTACCGGAACCATTGGAGATGGTCAATATAGGTGTACTATTGACGTGGAATCTTTTTGAACTACTCTTCATCTTCCTTGATTAGAAAAATATTCTGAAACTCCCTCGGAAGAAAAGTGCAAGTCCATTCGTGAAAGATTAGGGTATAATTTTAATCTCCAGGGCACCACTCGTGATCCATACAAATAGACTCTTCGTAAGTGTTTTGGTGTAGGATGGAAGTGCTTAACAGGAGTTATTGGCAAATTACTTGGACACAAAACTGGGAGCATGGATTAACTGAATCTCTTTGAGCAAAGGATTTTTTTTCTATTGTGTGCAACAAAAGACTAGATTTTTCTCAACTCTTTCTTGATCAGGTGACTAATTGCATCAATGGGAATAAGAAACCATTGTATTTTCTTTGTCCCCGTTGGCTTGGATTGATCTTTGATCATGATGAAGGCTATTCTAAAAATCATGGGATCTCCATTTCCATTCCTACCCTCTCTTCAAAGGTCATCAACGCTGCTCTTTCTAAAGATGAATTGCGTGTTACTGTAACTATGGAAAAATGGATTGCAAATCCTTACATAGTTATATGCACTGACTTTACAGAAGAGGATGATGATGAGGAAAGTACTGATGATGAAGAGACTGATAAAGAAAAAGATGTTGAGGCTGAAGAAGATGAGCCTATCACCAACATAAAAGACTTTTTTCAGTGAGTAAACTCTCCTCCAAGGATGAACAAGCACATTCGATTCTCATCTACTTCTTCATGCACTCCCTCTTTAGATGATGTTATACAATGTGGATCAACCTAACTCTAGTGGTAATTGTTGAGCCACTGATCCAAGATGATATCTCTCCAAGACCAGCGTCTCCTTCTCCTAAGGCTAAGAATGTTCCTCCTATGCCAACAACTATTTATAATACTACTGTTTTTCAGGGGGGGAATCAAGCTCCAATTTTGAAACAACTATTTCCTCCCAAATTTCTCTACTAGTGAAAATAACTCAATCTCTTGGAGAAAGATTGTCTAAAGTTGAACAGGATGTGGCTGATATGAAGAGATTTATCGATTTAGGTATAATACTGATGATATGGTTATTGTAGATACTCCTTCGAATTCTCCATGTGATAATCCTCCTCCACCTCTATCTCCACCTCCATCATCAAATCCATGTCCCCCTCCTCCAACATCTCATTCCCCTCCTTGCCATCCTGGTTCTCCTCCCCAATCTAATGCTACCAAAAAGGGGAGAATAATCAAGAGAGTAGTGATCAGAAAATGCAAATGGTGGTGATTGCATCTACTCCATATTAACATGAGATGTCTTAAATTGGAAGGGTTGAAGCTGACTTTTAAAAGGACATTGTTGTTGCTGACATCCATACATTGATGCAACAATTGATGACCAGCTTGTCCCAGATGTTGGTGATCAATCAGAAACTGATGACTATGAAGGGTTTCTTAATCTGGGATGCATACCACAAGCTTCTATTTCTGTTGTTCCTCTGAATCTTGTCTACCCTGATTCATATTTTGAGGGGGAGATTCCTCGGGTAACTAATAGTGACATTGAGTTTGATAGTGATCAGTTCAATCCTTGAAATAGGAAGACTTCCTTCTTAGGGGAGCTCATGATGCTGAAGTTGGAAGTTTTTCTGCTGCTGGTGATCCTTCAGCACATCCTCCTTCCAAGAAAACCAAGCTCATTTTTTATCTGAATGTTCTAGCTTGAGTATGTTGTATAATTGTTGATGAAGTGAGAGAAATCATGATAGAAAATAATGCTACTATTCGAGAAAGAAAATAATCTAGAAAAGGAGAACGTCTGTCAGCCAAACGTGCTTAAGTTCTTGCTTCTGCTTATGAAAGTGTTGATGGTCAAAGCACTACTAGTCAAGTCAAGAAAATTCAGCTCTTCAATAATAGTGTGGACAAACAACACAAGGTTGCAGAGTTGAACAACAAGATCAATAGAAAGAAGTTTGGAGGTGTTCTGACTTGTAGAAGAAACATGATTCTATCATCACGGTTAGATACATCGAACCATGGAACAAGTCCATAACGTTGCACTTAGTTAGAAAGAAGAATGTGTATGAATCATTGACGATGTATTCGCTTGTGAGCTTGTCAAATTTTTCTACAGCGAATGGATACGAATTCATGAACTTATCGACAAATATAAAGGTATTCATGCTCAAGAAGTGAAATTAGCAATTCAGTAGATACTATATAAAGTTAAGAAGTTGAATCTTGTGCCATCAGCTGAACCTTCTAGACCATCTACCTTAACAAGAATAGGTTCTCCCAGACAATCTAAGAATACTAAGTTTCTCCATCCAGATGGAACCCACATCAACAATGAATTGCCAGTGGGTGTTGAACCAATTCAGTACATGTTCATTCGAGAACCAGAGCATGGCATTTTCTATATTGACAGTCAAAATCACATGCGCTTTCAATGCCCTGATGATCTTCATGCTGCTCCCAATGAACACTTATTTCTTCTTCGCATGGAATGACTTAGTAATTTTGAACTGGAAGGAGGATATCAAGTGCTTATCTCCCTAGAGCTTAGCAAAAGATTGGAAGAACTTAAAATTGATGAATTTAGATGCATTAAGCCTGAGATATTGAAAGAATATGAAAAGCTCTTTAATGGTTTTCCTGATGACTCTGAAGTAGAGGATTACTTTTGACATCTTCAGATAGGGGAGATTGTAAGGTCACACCATATGATCTGATGAGTCAAACACTCAATAAGTTATATGCCAGTGCCAGCATCTACATCAGCGTCAACATCTCAAGTCTATCAACCTCATCATATAGATATTTATCTTGTGTAACCTTTGTGTATTAGGTAATGAAAAAATAAGTATAAAATATTGTCACACCCTGAAACCGATGGCGGAAACGTTCCGGGGCGGATGACGTCATGTAGTATCGCAACCAATGTACATAGTAAGCGTAGTAAGCACAACTAGTACATTACATAGAAATATTTACATTGTCTGAAAGCAAGGTGTTACAAGTGTTATACATATATATCATATGAACAAAAGTTAAGACGAGTCTTCTATACGCTCCGTCTTCTCCAAAAGATCACTGTGTACCTGTCTAATGTGGACCTGAGAATACAAGCAGTTTGAAAATCATCATAAAGCTGGTGAGTTCATAAGTGGTTTATTTTCGTAAAAGAACAAGTTTCCTTTGATTTTTCTGAAAAAGTCGTTATCCAAGAAAAACCCTTATTTTCCTAAACGTCGTGGTTAGTTCTTGGTTCGCAATGCAATGTATTAGTATCTATCATACTTGTAGTATTAGATAAGTATTCTGAAAGCCTGGTTATCCTATACACGAGTGTCGAATATCTACTATACTTATTCGAAATTTCGAATCTTTAGGGACACTCAGAGACGTACACTAGCTGTATATTCGAAGTTCTGGTGACATCCAAAGGCGTATATTTTCGAAACTCTGTCGATATCCAAAGGCGTACTTTCAAATTATTTTCGAAACTCTGGTGACACTAAAGGCATACTCTATCTGTATTTTTGAAGTTTTGGTGCCATCCCAAAGGCGTGCACTAGCTGTACATTCGAAGTTCTGGTACTATCTGGAGGCATATTTTATTAGTAATAACCCTAATTTATGATTAGCATGAATTTGTCGTAAATTATAAAATGTAACATAAATTATAACATTTTATAAAGAAATCTACAATTAGTCTGAAAACTAACTCTGCAAGACAAACTGTTGGTTAATACGATTTTCGATATTAAAAGCATACAAAATATAAACATTTGAACTGAAATAATAAGTTTGAGTACAAGATTTCCTTGTACTTTTGCTTGTATTCCCCCTGAAAAGATTTGAAAATATGGAAAAGGGAGTAGGGGTATGAACTCACCAATCGAGGAATGTGTCGGTTTGGATGCTAAAAGTCAGTTCAGAACTTGAACGCGTGCGAGGTTCCTATGTAATATGAGCAAATACATAATTTTACCTAATTAGACTTTGAACTACTAATTAGATAAGACAGTACACTCCGAGACGCGAAAACACTTCATTTTGAAGTGTTAGGAGTGACCCGGGTAGCATCTAAGGGTGTGTATGGCTTGAATATGGAATTTGCTCTTCAAGAGTAAACTCCTAATGGAGTTTTTGGCCCAATGACCAACTCCCCATGAGTTTATGGCCATAAACTCATGGTGGGGTGTTCTTGGGTGCCTAGTGGTCATACAACTCTTGTGGGGTAGTGCTAGGCTTGGTTTTAAGGCATTGGAAGGGATTAAACCACCAAAGAAACCATTTAATGGAGTTTACAGGTGTAAACTAGGAGTTTACGGCCGTAAGCTCCCACATATCCATTCCTTTTGTGTTTCGGTGGTTCTAGGTTAATCACATGTGATTCTAACACAATATACAAGCCTTGGATGGAAGTTAGGGCACCATTTGACCAACTTATAGGAATTTACGGCCCAGGAACCATTCCTTGGGGGGTTTACGTCCGTGAACTCCTAAGGAGGTGGTTTCCTTTAAGTTTAAGGTCCCTAACACATTGTTGGATGGTTCTAGACTTTATTCCAAGGCTTAGGAGGTGTTTAAGGGGCATTTTAACACCTTAAAAGGGGTTTACGGTCTATGAAAGGGTGTTTACGGTCCATGCATGATCTTGGGCCATAAACTCATGTTTACGCTTCAAATGATAAGGTTTTGATGTTCTAAGTCCAGTGTTGTAAGCCCCTAAGTCATATCTAAGCTCCAAATGTGGTTTGGAAGGGTTTTGAGGCTCAAAAACCCCATCTATGTGTGTTTGCGGCCCAAGGGTGTTCCAGTCCATAAACACATGTATTTGGTCCTATTTCATGAATTAAAAACGAATATGAAAGCTAAATGTGTTATACTATGAGCTAGGAAGGATTACATACCAATTTGGTGCTTGAAATGGGTGATTTTGGATCCAAAATTGAGTTTTTAGAGAGAGAGAGAGAGAGAGAGAGAGAGAGTGGAAAAGCTTCAAATGAAGCCCAATCAACCTTATATATGGTTTGGGTTTGGGGCTCAGTGGAATTCTACCCGATACTGACGTTAAACGGGGCTTTTGGTCGTACCCGATTAAGTTACCGTAAACCGACGCGGTCAAAACTAAAAGTTTTCCAATTAATAATTTGGGGTGTTTTCATGTGTTGCTAATGGGTTTGGACACTCACGAGGTCATTATAAAAGTCTTAAATTAAATGACCTAACCCAAAATGTTAGCGGAAAATTGAAAGATAGACGGGTTTCACTGACGGGAACGGGTTATCATGACGGAAAAATTTTCGGGTTGTCACATTATCCCCCGTTAGAGGGAATTTGGTCCCGAAATTTAGATTTAAGGCACAATCATGGGTTTGGAAAGTGACGTGGTTATTTCCGTTTTATCGAGTCTTCGTGCTCCCAAGTGAACTCGGGTCCTCGCATGACATTCCAGCGAACCTTCACTTATCGGGATACGGCTTTGTTTCGTACATTTAACCTCTCGATCTATGATTTCGGTTGGTTCTTCCATGAGGCTTAGACTTTCGTTGATCTTGGTCTCATCAAAGGGATTACCAGGGTTTCATCGGATAGGCACTTCTCAAGAATAGAGACGTGGAAGACAGGGTGAATGTTGCTAAGTTCTGAAGGTAGTCAGAGTTTGTAGTCTACAGGACCGATCCTAGCGAGGATCTCTAAAGGTCCTATGTACCTCGGGTTAAGTTTTCCGTGCTTTCCAAAGCGTATCGAGCCTTTTCGGAGTAAGGCCTTCAACAGGAAACAATTTCCAACAAAAGGGGACACCTTTCTATGTCGAAGTGGTTAGGGGTTAGACGATTCTGGATGAACCTGCGATAGTAGCCAGCGAGACCCAAAAATTTACGGATTTCTGTGGGTGTCTGCGGTGCCGACTAATTCTCTATCATCTAGATTTTGGACGGTTCCACGTGCATGCCTTCTTTGCTTACCACGTGACCAAGGAAAGTGGTTAGACCGAAGGGCAGCACTACGATCTTGTAGTGACCATATCGAGTTCTAAATGATGCCTTGTAAACATCATTCTCATGAACTCAAAGCTGATGGTACCCTGATCTAAGGTCTATCTTCGAGAAGTAACTGGCTCCCTGAAGTTGATCGAAAGGTCATATATTCGAGGAAGAGGATATCAGTTTTTGACAGTTTATTTGTTCAACTCGTGGTAGTCGATACACATCAGGTAGGATTCATCTTTCTTCTTCACAATTAAAATCGGGGCTCCCTAGGGTGAGGAAGTCGGTCTGATGAACCCCTTGTCGAGCAGATCATTGAACTGACTGGATAACTCTTGCATTTCTGCTGGTGCTAAGCGATAGGAAAATTTGGCTATAGAATTTGCTCTAGGAATGTGGTCGATGCGGAACTCGACTTGACGTTCGGGAGAAATTCCCGGGAGCTCTTTGGGAAAGACATCAGGAAAAATTGCGAACTTCGGGGATACTCTCGAGGTCTTTAACTTCATGTTTCTCGTTGATTACATATGCTAGGAATTCCTGGCACTCCTTTCAGGGAGGCTTTTGAGCTTCAATGCATGAAATGATGCGAAGGCTGAAAGTAGTTTATCGCTGTAGATCCTAAGAGTCTGATCAGAGAGGAGATTGGGATGGATGGCTTTTTGTAACAAAAGGATATCAGCATGATTGGGATTCAACCAATCCATGCCGATGATGAAACCAAAGCTCTCTATGGAAAGTGGCATTAGGTCAATGGGAAAAGAATGATCGTTCACGGTAAGGGTGCATCCTATGAATATGTCGTTAGCGTTCTCGTTCTCACTGTTAGTCGTCTTGATGGTAAACGTTTCAGTTACTAGTTGAGGACTATATTTATGAAGGTGTTCGGATGAATAGCTACAGATTTTCTTTCAATACTAGAATTGAAAAGGATTGCAAGCATAAGAGTTGTCGAGAAGGAAGATACCTATGGTAACGGTGGGATCGGCGGCTGCCTCATCTTGTCCCATAGTGAGAACTCTCCCGGTGTTGCCAGTTGCCGCTGCCTTGGGGCAGTTTCTCTTGTAATCCCCGACTTTGCCACAACCATAGCAGGCCTGACTGATGCCCGCTCCGGAAGCTTGATTGGTTGATTGGGTTGGTGTTCTGCAGCTTCGGGCAAGGTGACCCTCCTGGCCACAGTTTTTACAAAATTTTTCATGACAGGGACCAGGGATACGATGGTGGTAACTGCACCTGTTGCACCACGGAAGAATACCAACATATCTAGTGGTAGGTGCTTGAGCTGAGGAACCGACGACAGAAACAGCAGCAAGGGTAGTAGCAGCGTGGACTACCACTGTTTGCTGCTTCTTCGAGGACTCCTATGAAGACTGACTCTTCTTCTTCTTCCAAAACTTTCTTTTCTCACCACTTCTCTCTGTCGGCTCAGGAGTGGTGGCTGCTTCCTCTAGGTCATCACTATGGTCGATCAGGGTTTGCGCTAGGCATTTGGTGCTGTCGTATGTGTCTGGTTTCGCAGCTAATACATTACCCTTGGTTGGCTGGGTCAACCCCCATATGAACCTCTCAATCTATTTGCTTTCCGGGGTAACCATTCCCGGACAAATAAGCGCCAAGTCGTCAAACCTCTAAGTGTAAGCGGCGATATCGGAACCTTTCATCTTCATGTTCCAGAGTTCATGCTCCAGCTTCTGCATTTCACCCCAAGGGCAGTACTCCGTAAGTAGAAACTCCTTCATGACTTCCCAACCCATAACATTGGCTACAGGTTGGGTTAAGGGTTTGACTCGGCCATTCCACCAAGTCAGAGCTTTATTGGTGAATGTGCAGGCGGCGAATTTCACCTTGTCAGATTCTGAATAGGCACAAATTTCGAAGATAGATTCGATTTTCTCTAACCATCGAGTTAGGGCAATGACACCTCCTTTTCCATCGAAGGATGTGGGTTTCGCGTTCATAAAATCCTTGTAGGAACACTCCTTCCGGTGTCCCTGGTTACCTTCCTAGTTTTGGGGATGAGTACCACCTCCTGGCCCGCCTGAACTAATGAGGTTCATTTGTGATATGGTAGCAGCCACAACAGCATTAACAACTTCTTGAAACATGATGGGATCAAATGGAGGAGGAGATGGTGGCGGAGGAGGATTGTTGTTCTTTGAGCTGGGTCTTTTCCTTGGAGGCATCTTGATCTATAATAGCCAGGAAAGAGAGGATCATAAGTCCTCTAATTTGAATCAAGAGATATGGATCAAGAGATATCTCTTTATGAAAGATATAAAGTTCTAATAAGCGATAAACAAGAAAGAGCTATCAAAGCAGGTAAACTATCACTAAGGAAAGAATGAGTAGCAATAGTCGGAATGAATTTCTACAATGTATTCGGCTTTGGTTAAAATACTCCCATAGTATTTTATGTTTCACTGCGATGATGATTCATTATTTGGATATCAACTAAGTTTTAGGCATGTTGCATACCACAGTCACTCCCAAGCACATGTTGGCCATGTCTCGAATGAATATAGTTGATCAGGCTATATTGACCCTAGACACGACTTCATAACTGCCCAGGTTTAACCGCAACATACAACACCCAATTACTTATGTTCTGTTCCACTCGAGGTTACAGTTTCCGACGGCTAGGTATACTTGTCTACTTTTGAAAATACTTATATTTTAAAGTATACTTTTACTTCAGAGCACTTCGGCCCCTTATTGTTTATAGTCTTATACCATGTAAGGTTTGGTATACTTAGTTCACTATAAACAAGGGCTCTGATACCAATCTGTCACACCCTGAAACCGATGGCAGAAACGTTCTGGGGCGGAGGACGTCATGTAGTATCGCAACCAATGTACATAGTAAGCGTAGTAAACACAACCATTACATTGCATAGAAATGTTTACATTGTCTGAAAACAAGGTGTTACAAGTGTTATACATATATATCATATGAACAAAAGTTAAGACGAGTCTTCTATACATGCCCTCTTCTCCAAAAGATCGCTGTGTACCTGTCTAATGTGGACTTGAGAATACAAGTAGTTTGAAAATCAACATAAAGCTGGTGAGTTGATAAGCGGTTTATTTTCGTAAAAGAACAAGTTTCCTTTGGTTTTTCTTAAAAAGTCGTTATCCAAGAAAATCCTATATTTTCTTATAACCAAAGTTTAGTTATCCGTTTGTTACACAGTCAAGTTAAGTTTGGTTATCTGTTTATTACACAATCAAGTTAGGAACAATGCGTAGTCCAAGAAAATCCCATATTTTCTTATATGTAAGTTTAGTTATTCGTTTATTCTACAGTTTGGTTATGAACAGTTTGTTATCCTAGGAAAACCCATTATTTTCCTAAAAGTCGTGGTTAGTTCTTGGTTCGGAATGCAATGTGTTAGTACCTATCATACTTGTAGTATTAGATAAGTATTCTGAAAGCCTGTTTATCCTATACACGAATGTCGAATATCTACTATACTTATTCAAAATTTCAAATCTTTGGGGACACTCAGAGACGTACACTAGTTGTATATTTGAAGTTCTGGTGACATCCAAAGGCTGTTTTAGACGTATTTCCGAAGCTTTGTCGACATCCAAAGGCGTATATTTTCGAAACTCTGTCAATATCCAAAGGCGTACTTTCGAATTATTTCCGAAACTCTAGTGACACTCAAGGCATACACTATCTGTATTTTCGAAGTTTTGGTGCCATCCCAAAGGCATGCACTAGCTGTACTTTCGAAGTTCTGGTACTATCTGGAGGCGTATTTTATTAGTAATAACCCTAATTTATGATTAGCATTAATCTTTCATAAATTATAAAATGTAACATAGATTATAACATTTTATAAAGAAATCTACAATTAGTTTGAAAGCTAACTCTACAAGACAAACTGTTGGGTAATACGGTTTTCGATATTAAAAGCATACAAAATATGAACATTTGAACTGAAATAATAAGTTTGAGTACAAGATTTCCTTGTACTTTTGTTTATATTCCCCCCTGAAAACATTTGAAAAATACGGAAAAAGGAGTAGGGGTATGAACTCACCAATCGAGGAATGTGTCGGTTTTGATGCTAAACGTCAGTTCAGGACATGAACGCGTGCGAGGTTCCTATGTAATATGAGGAAATACATAATTGTACCTAATTAGACTTTGAACTACTAATTAGATAAGACAGTACACTCCGAGACGCGAAAAAACTTCATTTCAAGTGTTAGGAGTGACCCGGGTAGCATCTAAGGGTGTGTATGGCTTGAATATGGAGTTTGCTCTTCAAGAGTAAACTCCTAATGGAGTTTTCGGCCCAATGACCAACTCCCCATGAGTTTACGGCCATAAACTCATGGTGGGGGTGTTCTTGGGTGCCTAATGGTCTTACAACTCTTGTGGGGTAGTGCTAGGCTTGGTTTTAAGGCATTGGAAGGGATTAAACCACCAAAGGAACCATTTAATGGAGTTTACGACTATAAACTAGGAGTTTATGGACGTAAGCTCCCACATATCCATTCCTTTTGTGTTTTGGTGGTTCTAGTTTAATCACATGTGATTCTAACTCAATATACAAGCCTTGGATGGAAGTTAGGTGTCACACCCCAAAACCAAGAACGGCGGAAACGTTCTGGGGTGGAGGACGTAATGTATAGTAGCACAACACAGTAAATGTAAATAAGCAAACAACATCATCCATTGCATTAAATATATAATTTTAATACAAGTGTGTTCTGTACAGTTATAGACACCAAAAATAACGAAACACAAAATAATATGAGATGAGTCTTGAATGCACTCCATCTTCTCAAAAGCTGGCCTCGGTACCTGTCTACTGATGACCTGAGAATACAATTTATTTTGAAAGAGTTTATCAGCATTAAGCTGGCGAGTTCTTAAGTATTTTAGTGTCAATGTTTCTTGTAAAAACGTTTGAACCTGTCTCAATGTATAAGTTTGTAAAAATGTAAGCAAATGTTTGAAAGTGTTTGTAAAAGTTTGAATCACTCAGAAAATCCTATATTTTCTATAAAAGTAACCTTCTACCAAGGCTAGACTGTTTTGTAAACTTTTCAGTTGTAAAAGTGTGTGATTTCCCAAATATAACTATCATTTGTTAAAATATAGTTTGTACATTAATGCTTAAGTGAGGTTATCACTAAAATATGAAATGGGTAAATCATTGTAGTACTGTAGCTTTGTATAATAAGACTACTATGGTACTAAATACTACTACCTTAAACCGGATTTATATTAAGGTATATTGTGATAAATTGCACCATGCTATCGACTGGTAACAACGACATAATGAATGGTCGTAATAAAAGAAATGACGTTTGGCACCCGCAGACCTGCAGGTCCGGCTGTAGCTAGCAGCAAGGTGTAGGATAGTCAATCCAGTATAGATCTATACGCAAACTCACGCTCTCCCTCCAAGAGAATTTTGGCTACAACTCAGGCCATGACATTTAAGGCATGCCCGATACAGTGGATCACAATTATTATGTATTTATGTATATGTATTGTTTCTCGTATATCTGTATATGTATTGTTTCTCGTATATCTGTATATGTATTGTTTCTATTATAACTATATATGTATTGTTTCTAGTATATCTGTATATGTATTGTTTCTCGTATATCTGTATATGTATTGTTTCTAGTATATCTGTATATGTATTGTTTCTCGTATGTACTGATCCTGTGTTACCCCGATGGTAAATAACTAATGATGTACTGATAAGAATGAATATGGAAGTACCTTTATGTCTATATATGTATATATGATATATAAGTAATATTGAAACGACCTTCGGATGGTCACCCGAAATCCCACCAGACCACATCTCAAGGCGCGAAAAGGAAATAGGGCGGATGGCCTTCCTAAGTCCTTTAAACATTATTTATACATCTATACATATATGGGCATGCAATTGAATATATATAAAGCATAAATAAGTTTTCATAAAACATTTGAAGCATAAATATGATTTCAAGAGGAGATCGACTTGATGTCGATCTATAAAACAATTTGAAGGCATAAGTTAATAAAACAGTTCAAGTATAAGAAGCATTTGTTTAAATCACAGTCTATAAGTAAGTTTGGATAGTAAAACAGTTTGTAAAACATTTCAAAGTAAAACAATTTGATAAACAGTTTGAACAGTGGTAAAAATCGTTGTTTTCCTAGTTATTAATCACATGTGATTAAATGCAATCACATGTGATTGAAGCAATAACTTATAAGTATTTGACTTGTATTCCCCCCCCATAAAGTATTTAAAACACTTAAAATCATTTTAAAGGTTGATTCAAGGGGTATGAACTCACTTGTGGTGAGTCGTTTGAATTGCAGTGTCGGCTACCGTGCTAGGTGGCAAACGGAGCCTGGTTTACACGCACGAGCCTAGTTATCATATAATAAACATATATATAACTAATTAGACAAATAATAACTTAAATAAATAAGTTAAGACACTTAGAAAACATTTAAACACTTTTATGAGTGTTTAAGGTTCAAATGGTTGCATCTAAGTTGCTACGGGACAAGGCAAAAGGGTTTGAAACATCAAATGGCCTTGTATAGGAGTTCACCACCCAACAAACCCCACACCTTGGAGTTTACGGCCGTAAACTCATGGGTTTATGGCCGTGAACTCCTAAAAGGGTTGTTTTGGGTGTTTTGTGGTGTTATCTTGATCCTAGAACACTCCTAGCTTTATTGGAATAACACATGAAGTAGTTTAAGGCTCTAGAGCACTCCATATGGGAGTTTACGGCCTAAAGTCATTCTCCCTAGAGTTTACGGTCGTAAAATCTTGGATTTTAATTGTTTTGAGGCACTTAAACATCAAGGATGGCTTCCATGAATTTATCTAAGGCTAATGGGGACAAGAGGCACACTTTTGTGCCTTCACTTGGAGTTTACGGCCCAAGCCATGTTCCTTGGCCGTAAAATCCTTTCAAGGAGTGGTTTTTATGTGTTCTACTCTCCATTCTAGTCCCAAGGGTGCAAGGTAAATTGTCTAAAGGCTTAAGGTGTGCTTGGAATGATTTTTGCCCTACAAAAAGGGGTTTACGGCCCAAGAGATATTCTTGGCCGTAAACTCCTAGAAACTTATGATTTTGATGTCTTTTGATGTCTAAAATAAGCACAAGCAATTTAGGGTAAAGGTCCTTAAGCATTAGGGGAAGTTTAGGGCACTAATTGCCCTTGAAAAGGGGTTTACGGCCCAAGGAAGTTCCTTGGCCGTAAACTCCAAAGACTTATGTTTCTTGGATGCTTTCTAGGCTATAAAGATCATACACAATGTCCTTGATAAGTCCTCTAACATAGGAATGGGTCTAGAAAGCATTAAAGTTCCATTTTGGAGTTTACTCCCCAAGAACGTTCTTGGGCGGTAAACTCCCGGATCTTGTAATCTAAGCATGCAATTGATGTTAATAAACACCTAACAAGTATTGAATCACATATAGAAAAGTAGACTCACAATATGGGATGAAAACCCGAAGATCCGTTAGAGAGAATATGACTTTTCTCTATTTGGAATTGTGAATAATGAATTAATTTAATTCAGAAAACTATTTATAGTCCTGGAATATTTTGGCAGAAAATATTTTTATTCCTGATATTGGACTGCAACATTATGAACTTGAAATGCCCAAGTTTCACAAAACCAGGAGTATCCACTCTCCTGATATCATCTAAAACCTAAACCCTAATGTACACAAACTTGTCCGGAAAAGCTTGAAAATCACTGAAACTGAACTAGCTTCTATTGAATAGATGATGTTCGTACAATGGAAATTTCGGGTTGTCACATCATCCCCCTGTTAGAGGGAATTTCGTCCCGAAATTAGAATTTAAGCAAATAAAAGTTACAAACAATTAAGCGAAAAGATGAGGGTATTTCAACTTCATCTGATCCTCGCATTCCCAAGTGAATTCCGGTCCTCGCTTGGCGTTCCAGCGAACCTTCACGATAGGGATACGGCTTTGTTTCATCTGCTTGACCTCACGGTCCATGATTTCTACAGGTTCTTCCACGAAGTTGAGGCTCTCGTTGATCTCGATCTCGTCGAGTGGGATTACGAGAGTCGCGTCGGACAGACACTTTTTCAAGTTAGATACGTGGAATGTAGAATGTACGTTACGAAGTGTGTCGGGTAGATCAAGTTTGTAAGCTACGGGGCCGACTCTGGCAAGAATCTCGAAAGGCCCTATGTACCTCGGATTAAGCTTCCCACGCTTGCCGAAGCATATCAAGCCTTTCAAGGGTGAGACTTTGAGAAGGACTCGGTCTCCCACCTGAAATTCCAAAGGTTTTCTTCGTTTATCGGCGTAGCTCTTCTGTCGGTCTCTAGAGGCTTTCAATCGTTCACGGATCTGAACGATTTTCTCTATCGTTTCCCGAATGATTTCCGGACCGGTGAGAGTACCGTCAGAAGCTTGTCCTCTTGCTAATTGGGTATCACCAAACTCAGCCCAGCACAGAGGGGATCTGCACTTGCGGCCGTAGAGAGCTTCGAATGGAGCAGCCTTGATACTTGTGTGATAACTGTTATTATAGGAAAATTCGACAAGGGGTAAATGAGTATCCCATGCCTTCCCAAAATCAATCACACAGGCTCGCAACATATCTTCCAATGTTTGGATGGTCCTCTCACTCTGTCCGTCGGTCTGTGGATGGTAGGCTGTGCTCATGTCCAGCCTTGTTCCTAGGGAATGTTGTAGGGATTGCCAAAATCTTGAGGTGAACCTACTATCTCTATCGGAGATAATGGAAATAGGTACACCATGCAACCGTACAATTTCCCTAATGTATGTTCTCGTAAGTTTCTCCATCTTGTCGGTTTCTTTGATAGGCAGGAATTGTGCAGACTTGGTCAATCTATCAACGATGACCCATATGGTGTCAAGTCCACCCGTCGTCTTGGGCAACTTGGTTATGAAATCCATAGTGATCCGCTCCCACTTCCATTCCGGGATCTCTAGTTGTTGCAGTAAACCAGAGGGCTTCTGGTACTCGACCTTAACCTTTGCGCAAGTAAGGCATTTACTCACGAAGGTAGCAATCTCTGCTTTCATATTAGGCCACCAGTATAGCTTTTTAAGATCCAGATACATCTTATCTGAACCTGAGTGGACGGAATACGGAGTGTTGTGCGCCTCGGTCATGACCAAGTCTCGTAAACCACCGTGTTTCGGTGTCCAGATCCGGTTCATGAAATATAAAGCTCCGTCACCCTTGGCTTCGAAGTTCTTGTCCATTCCCCTAAGGGCTTCACTCGACACATTTTCAGGTTTCATGGCCTCAAGTTGAGCCGCCTGAATTTGCTTAGTCAGGTGTGAATGGATGGTTATTGATAATGACTTGACCTTGCGACCAAAATATTCTTTCCGACTTAGGGCGTCTGCTACTACGTTGGCTTTACCTGGGTGATAACGAATATCCCATTCGTAATCACTGAGTAGCTCAACCCACCGTCGTTGTCTCATGTTGAGCTCCTTCTGATCGAAAATATGTTGTAAACTTTTGTGGTCGGTAAAGATAGTGCTCTTCGTTCCATACAAGTAATGTCTCCAGATCTTCAGAGCAAACACTACTGCTCCTAGTTCAAGATCGTGGGTCGTGTAATTAACCTCGTGTGTCTTCAACTGTCTCGAGGCGTAGGCGATGACCTTACCTCGCTGCATCAGAACACATCCGAGTCCTTGATTGGATGCATCGCAATAGACAACGAAGTCTTCTATTCCTTCTGGAAGGGATAGTATTGGTGCGGTGCACAAGGCTCGTTTGAGCGTTTGGAACGCTCTTTCTTGCTTCTCTTCCCAGTCAAAGGCCACACCTTTCTGGGTCAGGGTCGTAAGAGGCTTCGCTATTCGGGAGAAGTTCTGAATGAACCTGCGGTAGTAGCCAGCGAGACTTAGAAATTTGCGAATTTCTATAGGTGTCTTTGGTGCTGACCAGTTATCAATGGCTTTTATTTTGGATGGGTCCATGTGGATTCCCTCTTTGCTTACCACGTGTCCTAAGAATTCGACTCTTCGGATCCAAAATTCACATTTCGAGAACTTCGCATAAAGTTTCTCTTTTCGTAATGTCTCTAGAACTTGTCGTAGATGATCACCATGCTCCTTCTTACTTCGGGAGTAGATCAGGATGTCATCAATGAAAACGATGACGAACTGATCTAAGTAAGGTCGGCATACTCTATTCATTAGATCCATGAAGACTGCGGGCACATTGGTCAATCCGAATGGCATCACCACGAACTCGTAGTGTCCGTAACGAGTTCGGAAGGCTGTCTTCGGCACATCCTCCTCGAGCACTCGTAACTGGTGATATCCGGATCTCAGATCAATCTTGGAAAAATAGTTTGCCCCTTGCAGTTGGTCGAATAGATCATCTATGCGCGGCAGAGGGTAACGATTTTTGATCGTCAACTTGTTGAGTTCTCTGTAGTCAATACACATACGGAATGATCCGTCTTTCTTCTTAACGAACAAGACCGGTGCTCCCCAAGGTGAGAAGCTTGGTCTTATAAAGCCCTTGCTGAGCAGTTCGTTAAGTTGACCAGAGAGTTCTTGCATCTCGGCTGGTGCTAAACGGTAGGGCGACTTGGCTACTGGGGTAGCTCCTGGGACTAAGTCGATTCTGAACTCGACTTGTCGTTGCGGAGGTAATCCGGGTAGCTCTTCTGGGAAAATGTCGGGAAAGTCGCTCACTACTGGGAGGTCCTTTAGTTCTTTCGTTTCTAGGTTCGTGTCGACGACGTGAGCAAGGAATGCTTGGTATTCTTTGCGCAGATATTTCTGAGCCTGAATACTAGAAATAATGCGAAGACTCGCACCAGGTTTGTCGCCGTAGACTATAAGGGTTTCGTTAGACGGAAGGTTTAAACGGACTGCTTTCTCGTAGCACATGATGTCGGCACGATGAAGACTTAACCAATCCATGCCGATAATAACGTCGAAACTTTTTATCGAGACCGGCATAAGGTCGATTGGGAATGAATGGTTATCTAAGGTTAGAAGACAACCTATGTATATGCTATTAGTACTTTCAGTTTTCCCATTGGCCATTTCTACTGTGAATTGTTCATTAAGTGCGTGTGGTTGTTGCTTAAGCATGCGAGCAAATTTGTGGTTTACGAAGCTTCGCTCCGCTCCACTATCGAACAGAATGCATGCATAGGAGTTATCAAGGAGGAACGTACCAGTCACCACTGTCGGGTCAGCGACTGCTTCCCCGTGGCCTATTGCTAGTACCCTCCCTGCTCCTCCAGTATTCCTCGCCTTAGGTGTGACAACCCGAAATATTCATTTGTACGAACAATATCTATTCAATAGAAGTCAGTCCAATTTCAGTGATTTTCAGACTTTTCCGAGCAAGTTAGTGTACCTTAGGGTTTACACTTTAGGAGATATCAGGAGAGTGGATGCTCCTGAGTTTGTGTAATTTGGACATTCCAAGTTTCATAATGTTACAGTCTAAGTTCAAGAATAAAAATATTTTTTGTCAAAATATTTCAGGACTATAAATAGTTTTCTGAATTTATTTAATTCATTATTCACAATTCCAACAAGAGAAAAGCCATTTCCTCTCTGACAGATCTTCGGGTTTTTATCCCAGATTGTGAGTAACTCTTTCTAGTAGTGTTAGATTACATATTTGATGCTTATAACATGATTTAGTGGGCTAAATCATGAGATTTAGGAGTTTACTCCCCAAGGTGTTCTTGGGCGGTAAACTCCCGAAACAAGGCCAAAACCGACATTGATGCTAGAATAAGGCCTTAGGACATTAGGTAAACACATGAGGGACATGAAATCACACACAAAACCACCCAAGATTGGGAGTTTACGGCCCAGAACTCTCTTAGGCCATAAACTCCATTTCAAAGGGCTAAATGGTGGTTTTTGGACTAAAGGACTTTAAGGCTTGCATCTAGATTAATTCCCCAAGTAGCTTAAGGTCTTAAACACTTCAAATGACACAAAAGAAAGTGAGTTTACGGCCCAAAACTCACCTAGGCCGTAAACTCCATGAAAATGGTCCCAAAGGGTGTTTTCATGACACCTAATGCCCTAGCCCTTTACAAGAAATTGGACCCACTAAATGGAAGGACCAAACCACTTCAAAATCACAAGTTTATAGGAGTTTACGGCCAAGAACCTCCCTTGGGCCGTAAACCCCTTTTCTAAGGGTAAAATGCACAACAATCACACCATAGGCCTTAAGACATTTTACGTTGAATACTTGGGACTAGATTGAAGAGTAGAACACATAAAAATCACTCCTTGAAAGGAGTTTACGGCCAAGGAACATATCTTGGGCCGTAAACTCCAAGTGAAGGCACCAAAGTGTGCCTCTTGTCCCCATTAGCCTTAGATAAATTCATGGAAGCCATCCTTGATGTTTAAGAGCCTCAAAACAATTAAAATCCTAGAGTTTACGGCCGTAAACTCTAGGGTGAGTGAACCTTAGGCCGTAAACTCCCCTATGGAGTACTTCTAGGCCTTAAACCCTTCCAAGAACATAGCCACTAGGTTAGAATAATTCTAGAAAGCATATTGGGCTTCAAAACACACCAAACACACATGTTTGGGAGTTTACGGCCGTAAACTCAAGAGTTTACAACCGTAAACTCCATGTGTGATGGTATATGGAGAGTAAACTCTCATATGGGGCCCTTTGGAAACCCTAAACTCAAGTACCCTGTCCCACAATAGCTTAGATGAAGTCCTTACGGCTTAAAACACTTACATAAAGTGTTATCTATATCTAAGATGTCTTAAACATTAGCAATTAGTCTTTGTGTCTAATTGAGTGCATATATGTGTGATTATATGTTCATTAGGATCGTAGTGTGTGCACAAGTCCTCGCTTGACACCTAGCCATCCGATACAGTTCAGTTCATTCCAATCACCAACTACAGGTGAGTTCATACCTCGAAATCAATGTTTTAAAGGATTTTAAATGCTTTAATGGGGGGGGGGGGGAATACAAGTAGGAACAAACATGTTATTAAATCAGTTTCATGTATTTTATAACTATGTTTTCACTCAGTAGATTTCACATATTTCAAAGGAAGTCACGTGAAATGGTTTTCTATCTTAAAATACTTAGACAACAGAAGTATTAGTTTTGAATTGTATAATGACTTCAAGTCACTTTATATCATTGTTTCAAAGCTCCTAGATACCTTGCATAAACCTACTTGAACAACAACATACTTTCCAGTTAGCTATCATAGGGATAGTCAGAAGATATCAAACATGAGTCAGTTCATTCATGAGTCTATACTAGCATATTGCCTGATACATGAGTACTTATAGATGTTTACTTGATACATGAATACCTTTACATATACTTGCTTGATACATGAACACGATTACGTAAACGCATTACCTGAGTACCTTTCCATAGATACACTTATCTGTATACTTTGATAGGATTACTTGTATCTCGCATTACGAGGATGATTTATATGTACCTTCTGAGTAAATCTTCCTACATATTCCACTGTACCTCGGAATATTTAAGAAAGGACCCTATCCCACAGTACCTCGGGATACCTAGATGGGCCTATATCCCACAGTACCTCGGGATATACGTACGGGACTAACCATTCCGGAACCCATCTGTTAGCAACAGTGGGTAATGAACATCTACGGATGCCTACGGTTAATACTTATACTAGGAAGACCGTTACAGGGACTAACCATTCCTTCCACCTGCTACTGCTACAGAGGAAGAATTGGACTATCTTCGGATGTCCATTAGGTTATATGTAATATGTTAGCTCCAGTACCTCCGGTCAACATTTACATTCATTTTGTTAGCACCAGTACCTCAGGCTAACACCTATCTGATTATATTTTTCCTGTTTACTTTATTTTGTGATATCTTTCACATAAACGATGAGTTAGACTAAGCACTTTTAGTACTAGTCTACGCAAAGGAAAAATACTTCATACATACAAAACATTTGGGTCTTGGTAGAAGACTGCACTTCATTTATACAAAACATTCGGGTCTTGGTAGAAAATAAGGGTTTTTCTAGGGATTTCATACTTACCTCAATATTTTCACTTAAAGGTTTTCATGGCATTCATAGCAGGTTTTCACAAACAAAGCAATGACACCTATATACTTATGAACTCACCAGCTTTAAAGCTGATAAACTCTTTCAAAATAACTTGTATTCTCAGGACGCCGGTAGACAAGTACGGAGGACAGGTTTTGAGAAGACGCTGCAGACAAGCCTCGTCTTTTATTTTGATTGTATATTTTTGGTGTCTATAACTGTAAAGAACACACATGTATAAAACCTTACTTATAATGCAATGGATGATGTTGTTGCTTGTTTATTATATTACACTGTTGTGATACTGTAGATGACGTCTTACACCCCCGAATGTTTCCGCCGTTCGTGGTTTTGGGGTGTGACATTAGGGCAGTCCCTTTTAAAGTGGCCTGCTTCGCCACATCCATAGCAAGTTGGGCTCACGCCTGAGCCAGGAACTTGGGAGATCGGTTGCGCCGGGAACTTACAGAATCGGACGGTGTGTCCTTTCCTGTGGCAGTTAGTACACTGCATTTCACGGCAGGCGCCGTTGTGGTGGAAGTTGCATTTGTTGCACTTTGGCAAACTTCCAGAATACTGCTTCCCTGGAGCAGTAACAGCAGTAGGGGCTACCGCAACATGTACTGCTACGATTTGCTGTTTCTTTGAAGCTCGCTACTTCTTCTTCTCATCCCAAAACTTCCGCTTGTTGCCAGCGGGATTGGAGGGTTCTGGGATGGCTTGGATGGTTGTGGCTGTAGAGGTCTTGACTCCATGGTCAATAAGTCTTTGTGCCAACCGCTTGGCACTGTCGAAAGTAGCGGGGTTGGATGCTAAGACATTCCTCTGGTATGGAGGCACTAGCCCCCATACATATCGTTCAATCTTTTTCCCTTCAGTGGGAACCATATTGGGGCATAGGGCCACCAGTTCGCTAAAGCGGGCAGTATAAGCAATCACGTTAGTGCCCTTCATGGTCAGATTCAAGAGTTCATGTTCTAACTTCTGGACTTCGCCCCTCGGGTAGTACTCCTCAGTCATGAGGTCCTTCATCGTTGCCCAGCCCATGTCGTTAGCCACGACGAGAGTTAGGGCTTTGACGTGGCCGTTCCACCACGTTAGGGCTTTATCCTCAAAGGTGCACGTGACATATTTCACCTTAAATGCAGCAGGGCACGAACAGATTTCGAAGACTGATTCAGTCTTCTCGAACCATTGCGAGAGAGCAATGACTCCGCCGGTGCCATAGAAAGGCTTCGGCTTGCAGTTTGTGAAATCCTTGTAAGAGCACTCCCTTGAGCGCACAGGGATTTCGATCGGAATAGATTCCACAGGGGTTCCACCTCTGCTGGCATCTGATGAGTGATACTGAGCCATGGCAGTTGCCACTGCTGCAGCTACGGCAACATTCAGAGCTACAGTATCGATGACCGCAGGTGGTGGAGTTGGTGGAGATGCAGGATTATTCCTAGTCCTGGGAGATTTGCGAGGAGGCATCCTTCAGCTATGAGTTTATAAAGACACGGAGGATGATAAGAATCAATTTGTAAACAACGTGAGAGTGACCCATGGACTAACTAACCATAGCCCAACAGTTTGAATGAGTGTTTGAAATCATAATAAGAAATATTAGTAGGAATACACAAGTGTACAAATTTTTCCCACAGATTTGATAGATTTCAATAGTACGGGTATTACTGATGTAATAAGTTCAAGGAAAATCGACCTAACAGTAGGTCTTACATCATACCAAAAGGACAAGACTGACAGTCCTAAATTCCTAATTAGAGTACCAAAAGTTAGGAATATTTTACAGACAAGTGCTACTTAGAGCACATAAGTTCAAGGCTATCCCTAAATCAAAAGACAACGATGTACTAGACATCATCTAATGGCGATGGGAGTTCCTCGGGCGAGCCCTGAGGTCGGACACTTGGCGAAACACCTCTTGAAGGTGTCGGTCCTGAGTTCTCTGACGAGCTCGAAGTTCTAAGACTTCAGCACGGGAGGCAGCCAGCTGTTGCTGCAGAGTTTCGTTGGTTCTCCGGGTCCGTTCCATGTCTTCTTCAAGACGGCGAATGCGGACTGTATTGACACCTGAATTGGCATCAATCTCCATGACCCGGTCGATGGCTACTCGACCTTGCTCGACATTACGAGCTATTCTGCGGATGATTACCGGCAGAGCTCTGTCAGTAGAGCCACCATCGCTAATGTTGTAGAAGGTTCGGTCCCCAAAGTATGGTAAAGGCTGAGCCTGCTCATCACTCCAACGATTCAGATTGTTTGCCCACATGGGAGTAGGACCTGGAAACGCTGGTCGAGGGTTGTTGTTCGGGGCTTGACCTACAAGCGGTAGGTTGTTGACTTCAGGCTCGGAGTCAGATCCATCTGAAAAGCCTTCTGCGAGGTGATCATCCAAAGGGATTGGATGGTCATCTTCGGGCTCTTCATCGATCCACCCGACATTGCCTTCATTGGGAAAGTACGGGTCGCCATGAGGGAATCCAGCCATTTAGATCTACGCAAGAAGAGAGGTATAAGAATATAGTATACGTGTAACTAGTAGCACAAAATACTCCTATAGTATTTTAAGTTCTAAGTTCTACTGATCTTCTTGTGGTATTGTTGGTAAGTTTTTAGACTTGTTAACATATCACAACCATTCTAGGGCATATGCTAATCACTCCTAGGACTAGCATAGTTGATCAGGCTATGCCATTCCCAGGACTGACCATACAACCCCGAGCTCACTTGTGATATTCAACAATCGTAATACTTTTATTCTTGTCATTATGACACTGATTTTAGTATGAATGTAGACTAGTATACTTAATTAAATATTTTACTATTTAAAGTATAGACTCTTGGTCAGAGTGTTTTAGTCCCTTTTGGGTTTATAGATTAGTATATCTTTTATGGGTTGATATACTTGATTCACTATAAACAATGCTCTGATACCAATCTGTCACACCCCAAAACCAAGAACGGCGGAAACGTTCTGGGGCGGAGGACGTCATGTATAGTATCACAACACAATAAATGTAAATAAGCAAACAACATCATCCATTGCATTAAATATATAATTTTAATACAAGTGTGTTCTGTACAGTTATAGACTCCAAAAATAACGAAACACAAAATAATATGAGATGAGTCTTGAATGCACTCCATCTTCTCAAAAGCTGGCCTCGGTACCTGTCTACTGATGACCTGAGAATACAAGTTATTTTGAAAGAGTTTATCAGCATTAAGCTGGTGAGTTCATAAGTATTTTAGTGTCAATGTTTCTTGTAAAAACGTTTGAACCTGTCTCAATGTATAAGTTTGTAAAAATGTAAGCAAATGTTTGAAAGTGTTTGTAAAAGTTTGAATCACTCAGAAAATCCTATATTTTCTATAAAAGTAACCTTCTACCAAGGCTAGACTGTTTTGTAAACTTTTCAGTTGTAAAAGTGTGTGATTTCCCAAATATAACTATCATTTGTTAAAATATAGTTTGTACATTAATGCTTAAGTGAGGTTATCACTAAAATATGAAATGGGTAAATCATTGTAGTACTGTAGCTTTGTATAATAAGACTACTATGGTACTAAATACTACTACCTTAAACCGGATTTATATTAAGGTATATTGTGATAAATTGCACCATGCTATCGACTGGTAACAACGACATAATGAATGGTCGTAATAAAAGAAATGACGTTTGGCACCCGCAGACCTGCAGGTCCGGCTGTAGCTAGTAGCAAGGTGTAGGATAGTCAATCCAGTATAGATCTATACGCAAACTCACGCTCTCCCTCCAAGAGAATTTTGGCTACAACTCGGGCCATGACATTTAAGGCATGCCCGATACAGTGGATCACAATTATTATGTATTTGTGTATATGTATTGTTTCTCGTATATCTGTATATGTATTGTTTCTCGTATATCTGTATATGTATTGTTTCTAGTATATCTGTATATGTATTGTTTCTAGTATATCTGTATATGTATTGTTTCTCGTATATCTGTATATGTATTGTTTCTAGTATATCTGTATATGTATTGTTTCTCGTATGTACTGATCCTGTGTTACCCCGATGGTAACTAACTAATGATGTACTGATAAGAATGAATATGGAAGTACCTTTATGTCTATATATGTATATATGATATATAAGTAATATTGAAACGACCTTCGGATGGTCACCCGAAATCCCACCAGACCACATCTCAAGGCGCGAAAAGGAAATAGGGCGGATGGCCTTCCTAAGTCCTTTAAACATTATTTATACATCTATACATATATGGTCATGCAATTGAATATATATAAAGCATAAATAAGTTTTCATAAAACATTTGAAGCATAAATATGATTTCAAGAGGAGATCGACTTGATGTCGATCTATAAAACAATTTGAAGGCATAAGTTAATAAAACAGTTCAAGTATAAGAAGCATTTGTTTAAATCACAGTCTATAAGTAAGTTTGGATAGTAAAACAGTTTGTAAAACATTTCAAAGTAAAACAATTTGATAAACAGTTTGAACAGTGGTAAAAATCGTTGTTTTCCTAGTTATTAATCACATGTGATTAAATGCAATCACATGTGATTGAAGCAATAACTTATAAGTATTTGACTTGTATTCCCCCCCCCCCATAAAGTATTTAAAACACTTAAAATCATTTTAAAGGTTGATTCAAGGGGTATGAACTCACTTGTGGTGAGTCGTTTGAATTGCAGTGTCGGCTACCGTGCTAGGTGGCAAACGGAGCCTGGTTTACACGCACGAGCCTAGTTATCATATAATAAGCATATATATAACTAATTAGACAAATAATAACTTAAATAAATAAGTTAAGACACTTAGAAAACATTTAAACACTTTTATGAGTGTTTAAGGTTCAAATGGTTGCATCTAAGTTGCTACGGGACAAGGCAAAAGGGTTTGAAACATCAAATGGCCTTGTATAGGAGTTCACCACCCAAAAAACCCCACACCTTGGAGTTTACGGCCGTAAACTCATGGGTTTATGGCCGTGAACTCCTAAAAGGGTTGTTTTGGGTGTTTTGTGGTGTTATCTTGATCCTAGAACACTCCTAGCTTTATTGGAATAACACATGAAGTAGTTTAAGGCTCTAGAGCACTCCATATGGGAGTTTACGGCCTAAATTCATTCTCCCTAGAGTTTATGGCCATAAACTCTTGGATTTTAATTGTTTTGAGGCACTTAAACATCAAGGATGGCTTCCATGAATTTATCTAAGGCTAATGGGGACAAGAGGCACACTTTTGTGCCTTCACTTGGAGTTTACAGCCCAAGCCATGTTCCTTGGCCATAAACTCCTTTCAAGGAGTGGTTTTTATGTGTTCTAATCTCCATTCTAGTCCCAAGGGTGCAAGGTAAATTGTCTAAAGGATTAAGGTGTGCTTGGAATGATTTTTGCCCTACAAAAAGGGGTTTACGTCCCAAGAGATATTCTTGGCCGTAAACTCCTAGAAACTAATGATTTTGATGTCTTTTGATGTCTAAAATAAGCACAAGCAATTTAGAGTAAAGGTCCTTAAGCATTAGGGGAAGTTTAGGGCACTAATTGCCCTTGAAAAGGGGTTTACGGCCCAAGGAAGTTCCTTGGCCGTAAACTCCAAAGACTTATGTTTCTTGGATGCTTTCTAGGCTATAAAGATCATACACAATGTCCTTGATAAGTCCTCTAACATAGGAATGGGTCTAGAAAGCATTAAAGTTCCATTTTGGAGTTTACTCCCCAAGAACGTTCTTGGGCGGTAAACTCCCGGATCTTGTAATCTAAGCATGCAATTGATGTTAATAAACACCTAACAAGTATTGAACCACATATAGAAAAGTAGACTCACAATATGGGATGAAAAACCGAAGATCCGTCAGAGAGAATATGGCTTTTCTCTATTTGGAATTGTGAATAATGAACTAATTTAATTCAGAAAACTATTTATAGTCCTGGAATATTTTGGCAGAAAATATTTTTATTCCTGATATTGGACTGCAACATTATGAAACTTGAAATGCCCAAGTTTCACAAAACCAGGAGTATCCACTCTCCTGATATCATCTAAAACCTAAACCCTAATGTACACAAACTTGTCCGGAATTGAAAATCACTGAAACTGAACTAGCTTCTATTGAATAGATGATGTTCGTACAATGGAAATTTCGGGTTGTCACATTAGGGCACCATTTGACCAAGTTATAGGAGTTTACGGCCCACGAACCATTCCTTGGGGGGTTTACGGCTATGAAAGGGGGTGGTTTCCTTTAAGTTTAAGGTCCCTAACACATTGTTGGATGGTTCTAGACTTTATTCCAAGGCTTAGGAGGTGTTTAAGGGGCATTTTAACACCTTAAAAGGGGTTTACAGTCCAAGCATGCTATTGGGCCGTAAACTCATGTTTACTCTTCAAATGATAAGGTTTTGATGTTCTATGTCTAATATTGTAAGCCCCTATGTCCTATCTAAGCTCCAAATGTGGTTTGGAAGGGTTTTGAGGCTCAAAAACCCCATCTATGTGTGTTTGCGGGCCAAGGGTGTTCCAGGGATGTAAACACATGTATTTGGTCCTATTTCATGAATTAAACATGAATATGAAAGCTAAATGTGTTATACTATGAGCTAGGAAGGATTACATACCAATTTGGGGCTTGAAATGGGTGATTTTGGATCCAAAATTGAGTTTTTAGAGAGAGAGTAGAGAGAGAGAGAGTGGAAAAGCTTCAAATGAAGCCCAGTCAACCTTATATATGGTTCGGGTTTGGGGCTCGGTGGAATTCTACCCGATACTGACGTTAAACGGGGCTTTTGGTTGTACCCGATTAAGTTACTGTAAACGACGCGGTCGAAACTAAAAGATTTCCAATTAATAATTTGGGGTGTTTTCATGTGTTTATAATGGGTTTGGACACTCACGAGGTCATTATAAAAGTCTTAAATTAAATGACCTAACCCAAAATGTTAGCGAAAAATTGAAAGATAGACGGGTTTCGCTGACGGAAACGGGTTATCGTGACGGAAATTTTTTTGGGTTGTCACACACACACACACACACACACATATATATATATATATATATATATATATATATATATATATATATATATAACAAATCTGATATCCTTGTTTTGAAGATTGATTCTTAGTATTGATGAGATACAATCCATTTAATCAAGGGATATACTTGTATAGATTAATATATATTCAATATTTGGGTGAAACCCTAATGTAATCGTCTTGGTGACCATCTTTGTGACAACTCGTTTCATTGGTGAAAACAAACCTCTTTCTTGGTGAAATACAATTTGGTGAATCCTATGTGTTACTTACTTTTCCGTTCTTTACATGCTTAGTAATTTTGTTCTTTTTTTGTTATACTTGAAGTGTATCCGATGGGCACAAACCTTCAAATGTCACAGTTGGTATCTGAGCATTATTTTAAGCAAAGTAGGATTATTTGAGGATATCTAGACTTAAAATTAGAATGCTAAGTAATGATTCTGAGGTGTGTCTATTATACTTTAATTAGTTTACAAAAATTGACACTAGCAGAAGAATACTTTTGGATAAGATGTGTAATTTGTTGTTATGTGCTAAATGATTTATGTTATAGTATGCATTTGGTTTCCTACCTCGATTCCTATTACTTGATTAGATCTAAGGTCTATTGCGGACCTATATTTGGAAATTTTATTTGTTCAGGATTCTAAACGTTTAATAACTGTTCTAGAAATGGCATATAAATTTTAGGAGTGATAAGGGAATTTTATGCATCTGAACATAAATAAAACCTTCCTTAAATAAACTTGCGTCTCAGTACACTGAATGCTTGCTTTGGTGTACATATCGTCAGGGAGAGAAATCGAAGTGGATAAGGAAGTGAAAACACGAATCAACAACCTGAGCCCTGTGTAATCGAGCGTGTGCCTAGAGTTGTGCAAGTAGCTGAACCTATTACGATGGCAGAAGTCCAAGCACCGATTCAAGCCATATTAGCCGAATAGGGGGAAGAGATGAAACAACTATTATGTAATAATAGGGATGAACCTACAAAACCTTTTGTACAACCTGATCTGAATGAAGAACAATATGAGGAAGGAAACTATAGTTGGACTATTAGTCAAGCTGAGTCAAGAGTAGTTATAAGAAACTAACCCGATGGAGGAAACGATAGGCATTGATGCAAGTATAACGACTTCATGGCATCTAAGCCACAATGTCTTTCTGGAAGCCCAACACCAATGGAAGTCATGGACATGATCTCTCAGATGGAGATGGAATTTGAGAGCTGCAACTGTACAAACAAATAGAGGACTGTCCCTATGGTCTGGCAACTAAAGACTAGGTTTTAAAGTTGGTGGAAGTTATTGGCTGGTAACATACCCAGAGGAGAAGCTAGTAAGATGTCATGGGAAGATTTACTTATACAACTGAAATGAGAGTACAAATCTAAGCCATATATTCTGGAGATCAACAATGAATTGTAGAATCTAAAGAAGGCCAAGATGAACATCATCGAGTATGCTGCAAGTTTTATAGAGAAGATGAAGTTAGTTCCTTATTTTCTTCCTATTGAACTCTCCAAGATCAACTAGTTTGCTAGAGGACTACCAACATGTTTTGGTCCAACGGTGAAGCTGGAAACCACCTTAAAAGTAGCCATCTGGGCAGTTAAGAATGTTGAGACCAAAATAAGACAGAAGGGTTTAGAGAGAGATGAGTCAGGAAAAAAGAGGAAGTTTGAGGGATCATCAAGTTCAAACAAGAAAATAGTATTTTTAAAAGCTGTCCCCAATGACAAGAAGTTCAGACACAACAAGGAAGTGAAGTGGTGTGAGAAGTGAAAGAATAAGCACTTTTGAAGATGTAATGATGAAGTAACCTATTTCAAATGTGAGAGAACCGGTCACTGCTCTAATGAATGGACATTCAACAAGAGAGTGTGTTACAGTTATGGAGAGGATGGGCATATTAAGAAGGATTATCCGAAGAAGAAGGAGGCTACAAAGCCAAATGTATCGTCAAAGCCAAAGGTGAGAGCACTTCAGATGACTCTGAAAGAAACAAATGTTGGTTCAGATATTTTCCTAGTAAATAATTTTCTTGCCAATATTTTGTTTGATTATGGAGAAAACTACTCCTTTTTTTCTTGTAAATTTGGTAGAAGACTAGCATTGCCTATAGATAGACTTGATAGTGATATAGTAGTAGAAGTTACTAGTGGAAAGTTTGTACCTATTAATGAATGCATGAAGAACATTGTCATTGAATTCAATAGAGAATAAGTTTCATGAGGAATTATTTCACATTGAGTTAAAAAGATGTTACATAGTATTAGGAATGGATTGACTTTGTACAAACGATGTAAAGATCCTATGTAGAAAGAAGATGGTGCGAGTAAACCCTCCTGGAAGAGAATCATTTGTGGTGTATGGTGAAAAACGGCGAGTGAAGTTTAGAAGAATCTCCATGATAAATCCAAAAAGTGTTTGTCTAAAGGATGTACATCATATCTAGAATTCATGATTGCAACAAAGAAAGTAAAGAAGGATATACATAAGGATACAAGTGATGTGAATTTCCGAAAGATCTTGCTAGATTGCCCCGTTATAGACAAGTAGACTTTTGGATAGACTTGTTACCAGGAACAACACCAATATGGAAAACACCATACCGATTATCACCGATGGAGATGAAAGAGCCTATGATGCAACTTCAAGAGTTGTTGGATAAAGGTTTCATAAGACACAGTTCTTCACCCTGGGGAGCTCCAGTGTTATTCCTGAAGAAGAAGGATGGAAGCATGAGGATGTGTATAGATTATAGAGAGATGGACAAAGTAATGGTGAAGAATAAATATCCATTTCCTAGAATTGATTACCTCTTTGATCAGCTTCAAGGCACAAACTACTGGTTGGTACAAGATCTCGCAATCATAATCATTCAACACAACTAACCACCTTCTCTTCTGTATGTTCAGGTTCTGGTTATCCATTAAATACTTTAGAATTTTGTGATTGGTGAAGAAGGTGCACCGAACTCCATACAAATAGTGCCTCCAAATCTTGAGGGCAAACACCACTGCCCCGAACTCTAGGTCATGAGTGCGGTAATTCGTTTTATAAGGCTTCAACTGCCTTGAGGCGTACGTGATCACATGCCCTCTCTACATCAGTACAACACCTAACCCTGAGATTGACGCATCACTGACACTACCAAATCATCTAGCCCACCAGGTAGTATGAGAATCAGAGCCTTACATAACCTATGTCTCAGGGTGTCAAAAGCAAACTGCTGATCCGGGCCGCATCAAAATGTCACATTCTTCTTGGTCAAGTGGGTCAAAGGTACTGACATCTTGGAGAAATACTAAATGAATCTTCGAAAGTACCCCGCTAGACCTAAGAAGCTACGAATCTCAGATGCGTTCTTCGGTACTTCCCACCGCATCACTACCTCAACCTTGATTGGATCCACTAAAATACCCTCTTGGTTGATGATTTTCCCCAAAAACTGCACCTCTCGCAACCAAAAATCACACTTTAATAATTTGGCATATAGCCTTTCCATTCTCAGTGTCTCCAATACTTCCCTCAGATGCTACTCATGCGGCTCCTTGGTCTTAAAATAGACCAGTATATCATCAATAAAAACGATCACCGACCGATCCAGCATCGGTCTAAACACCCTGTTCATGAGATCCATGAATGCTGCTGGGGCATTGGTGAGTCCGAACGGCATAACCACAAACTTATAGCGCCCGTATCGAGTCCTAGAAGTTGTCTTCGGTATATCCTCATCCTGAATCCTCATATGCTTGTACCCCGAATGGAGATCAATTTTGGAACAAATTATCAATCATCCCTTCCTTGATTTTCCTAAAGATCACTGGGGTAGCATCAAGGATGCCCCTCATAACCTCTACTTCAATAAGCTTGTGCAACCTCTTTTGAATAAGCTTGGAAGTGTCCCCCGACCCATACCAAGATCCTGATCCTAATCCTGATCCCCTGGCCCCAAACCGTGTCACCACCATACTATGCTACAATACCAGAAAACATAATGACCAGGGTGTCCAAAGAGGGGATTGTGACAACCCAAAACTTCTATCTTGTACTATTATTCAATTCTATCAATGCTAAATTCGATTCCATCACCTTTTAACAGCGTTTGAGGATCCGTTTATGTGTTCTAAGCTTAAGTACAACCAAGGTTGGGATTAGGGATGAACTATCAAGTCGTAAAGTAGCAAAATCTAGCCATACACCCTCTTGGGAGGAGTGTACGGCCGTACACATGGGTGTGCGGCAGCACACCCACCCCATGACCGCAAACTTGGGGTGGTGGGTCACCCACCACTATATAGATGAAGAGACCCCCTTTCTTCATTCTTTTTTTCTTTTGGCTGCACACTACTACTTTCTCTCTCTAGAATCATCATCCAAGAACCCTCCATAGGCTTCAAAAACATAAGTAATTCATCCCCTAGCTAGTTATACTTGAAGGACCACTTGATTTTTCAAGTTTCAACACTGTTTTTTATCTCTTTGAAGGTGTACGGACGCACACCTTTATAAGGTTGGCCGTACACACCTTAAAGGCTCTCCAAGTGTGAGTTTCGCCCCTATCTTCTAGTTGGACATGATCTTAACCTTGATGCCCCTAAAATACACAATTTGGGCATGAATATGAAGAGTGTACGTGTGACAACCCGAAGTTGTTCCATCGCCGTAACCCGTTCCGTCCGTAAAACTAGTCTTAAGCAAATTATTCCGATTTCATTTTTGGATTAGGTCAATTAAGTTAAGACTTTTATTTTGACCTTGTAAGTATCCAAACATGTTAGAAACACATGAAAACGTCCCAAACTAGTAATTAGAAAAATTTTAGTTTCGACCATATCGGGTGATGACAATTTAATTGGGTGCGACCGAAAGCCTCGGTTAACGTCAGTATCGGATAGAATTCTACTCTGTTTCAAATCCAAACCATATTTAAAGTTGTTTAAGCCTCATTTGAAGCCTTTTCGCTCTCTCTCTAACCTCTCTCTTCAATCCAAGATCTAGGTCCAAAAATCACTCATTTCAAGCTCCAAATCACCAAGGTAACTATCCTAGCTTCTAGTATAACATCCTTAGCCTTCATTTTCGTGTTCAAATTATGATTTAGGACCATAAACATGTGTTTGCGGCCCCGGAACACTCTTGGGCCGTGACCACATATAAAGGGGGGGTTTTTGAGCCTTAAAACCCTTCCAAACCACCATTGGAGCTTAGATATGGCTTAAGGACTTATTGGATTGGACTTAGAAAACCTTAAACTCATCATTTAGGGAGTAAACATGAGTTTACTGCTCATGAACATGCTTGGGCCGTAAAATCCATATCATGGGTAGTAAACTCCTTTTTAGGTGTTAAAATGCCATTTACACACCTCCTAAGCCTTGAACTAATAACTAGAAGCAACCACAAACGAATTAGAAGCCTTAAAGTTGATGAAAACCCTTCCCTTAGGTGTTCAAGTCCGTAAACCCTACAAGAATGGGTTCCTGGGCCGTAAACTCCTATAAATGGGTTAAATGGTGCCCTAAATTCACCCCTTGGCTTGAAAAATGTGTTGAATCACATGTGATTAACCTATGACCTTCAAAGCACATAAGAATTGAGTGGGTGAGAGTTTACGGCCATAGACTCATAGTTTACTGCCGTAAACTCATCAAATGGTCCATATGATTAATTTAATCCCTTTCTAATGCCCTAGAACCAAACCTAGCATCATCCCTCAAATGATATAAGACTATTTAGCACTTACGAACACCACTCATGAGTTTACGGCCGTAAACTCATGAGGATGTGATGTTTAGGGCCGAAAACTCTTCTAAGAGTTTACTCTTGAAGATTAAACTCCATATCCGAGCCATATATGTCCATAGATGTCACCTGGGTCACTCCAAACACTTGAAATGAAGTGTTTTCGCGACTAGAAGTGTACATCCTCAACTAGTTAGTGATTTAAAGTCTAATTAGATACATTTATGTATCCTTTAATATTACATAGGAACCTCGCACGTTTTCAAGCCTCGATTTGACGTTTAGCATCCTAGTTGACACATTCCTCGTCCGGTGAGTTCATACCCCTACCCTTATATGTGTTGTGTTTCATATTATATATGCTTTTAACACTGAAAATCATAACAGATAACCGTTTGAACTTGCAGATCACATTATCATATTATTTGTGAAAAACATTATAAATTGTTGTATTTTATATTTTCACAAATGGTTTTTCCTTAACATTATTATTAAAAGCAGTAGATTAGTACATTTGTTTTGTCCTCGGTAACTATGCAAGTGGAGGATTGTCTTTATAGATAGAATTTAAACAGGATATTTCCGCATTATTACTTGTAGATTTGTTATTCCTATAAATTGGAGACACGTCCTCGGAGAACACTCCACAAAGATACGCGAGTGGAGGACCGCCTCTGTAACCAGAATCTCTTAGATAGTGAGCGTGACTTGAGTGTATAGATCTATACGAGGCTGACTACCCCGCACCTGGCTGCTAGCTACAATCGAACCAAAAGGTTCAAGGGTGACGAAAGTCATAAAGTGTGATGGAGTACTTATTTCCATATCTAGTCTATCGTATGGTTATGGAACTCGCAATTTGGATAACAGAGATTTACTTATTAGTAATAATGGATATAGTAAATTAATAACCTTAAGAATTAGTTTACTATGTTGATAGTTTTATATACGTGTTAAAACTAACATATATTTCACAAGGATAATCAGGCTTTTAGTATACATCTTTTACATTACATTTCGGGTTGGTAAACTAACATACACTTCACAAGGATAATCAGGTTTTCAGTATACATCTTTTACATTAGATTTCGGTTTGGTAAACTAACATACACTTCACAAGGATAATCAGGTTTTCAGTATACATCTTTTACATTACATTTCGGATTGGTAACCAACTTTTAGGAAAATATAGGATTTTACTGGGGTAATAACTATTCATAACCAGAATTGTGTAACATAACGGAAAACTAAACATTACTTTTAAGAAAATATGGGATTTTCTTGGATAACCACCTTTTCAGAAAACAAAAGGAATCTTGTTAATTTTCATAAAACAAGCCGCTTATGAACTCACCAGCTTTATGCTGATTTTTAAAATGCTTGTATTCTTAGGTTCTCCTTAGCCAGGTATCCCGTGTACTTTTGCAGAAGATGGAGCGTATGGAAGTCACGTCTTTCTTTTGTTTAAACTTATGTATCTATGAAACTTGTATTACTTTACTTTCAAACTGATGTAATGAAATCTATGTAATGTAATGTTTTGTGTTTACTTCGCTTACTATGTACATTGGTTATGATATTCACATGAAGTCACCTCCGCCCCGGAACGTTTCCGCCTTGGGTTTCCGGGTGTGACAGTACGGCCGCACACCCCTCTGTACAGCCGCACACCCCTTTATACGGCTATGCACACACGCTTAGGGCCATACACCCACTTTGATGATCATTTTTGGCCTCAAACTTGCAATACCACTATGCATGGGACCTAGAACACTTCTTGGATGCTAGCTAGGACCTTCGAAACGCCTCAAAACACATCACATCATGAGTGTACGGCCATACACTCAAGGGCCATACACACCCTTAGGGTGGCCATACACCTCCCTTATTTGACCACTTATGGTTTCGACACTTAGTTCAAGTGTTTCCAGGCCCTTAGAGTGGTTTCCTATCATGTTTAGTCATGAAATACCCTAATCTAAAATATATATGTGCTATTATATGTTAAGTAGGTTCCATTTGCATACGAAACATCAGTTGACACTAAGCATCCATACCGATCTTACATTCGAATACTACGTCAAACAGTGAGTTCATACCCCTACGCTTTTATGATTTTTAAATGTTTTCTAGGGGTAATACAAGCCAAACACAATAGTTTTCAACAACTCAATCTTATGCAATTTACACAAATCAATGATTTTCATAAAGCCTTTAGATACTTAATCCCTTTTGTACTATGCAGAGCATAAGGGCGCTTTCTAAATTTAATTGCATAGTTTTCCCAATATTTCACGAACATAACATTACAGTCAAACTATAATGAGTATAGTTTGGGGATTTCATTACCAGTTTTACAGATACAAACCACATACGCGGTTTGTGACAACCTGAAATATTCATTCGGTAAAAAACCCTAAAAGTCAATCACTTCATATTATAAGTCAATTTCAGTTGTATTTGTTTCTAACAAATTTAATGTTCGTTTGACTATTATAATAATTATTCTTTAAATGAATGGGTGAAAGAATGTGCCGTCTCAGGTCTTGAAATTTCTAAACCGCGAATACCACGTAGCTTAGAAGTTCACAGCCAAACTTTTATGTTTGGGCTGTAAACTACCCCCAAAAACCGTAAACTCATGCTTAAGCATGAGTTTACTCCCCAAAGTACCTCAGTTCTCATTTTCACCCTAAAGAGTAAACTCCAAACTCTCTCAAGTATCATCCCGGTTTTCGCCCGATTTCCCGAAAACGTAAGTGTTTCTCGACTTGATTAGTTGATATAACATAACATTTAGTGATTATGCATCCTTTAATCCATCAAATTTCATGTTTTGATTAGATTTCCAAAACACCAAGAACACCAAGAACATACACTAGTGTTCTTGGACTTTTAGTTCATTTCAAGCTTCCACAAAGTAAGTACTTCTATCCTAGAGTCATTTAAAGCTTGCTATACATATTAATATCAAGGAAAAGTCCCAAGAACACCAAGAATAAGGTGTTCACGGTTTGGGAGGCTCCCAAAACCATAAACACCAAGTATAGTGCCAAAGGGAACTTTAGGCTGTCTAGATGCTTCACAATGCCTTAGGGACTTGTCTAGATCCATCCTTGATGTGTTTATCACCTAAAAGAACAAGAAAATAATCAATTATATGTGTTTACGAAGTCCCACATCCTCATAAATGATCTCTACGCAACGAGTTAGAGCTCATCAACTCGTCGAGTTCCAATCTAAAACCCTAGAATTCTGAAAGTAATTCGATACCTGGAACGAGTGTTACATTGTGTTATAAGCCACATAGATAAAGTGATAGAATATGCATTCTGACACCTGAAAGCACACTAACGAAACTACCCCACTAATGATTTGGAATTGGCATCAGTAGTTTTTGCAATAAGGATATGGAGGCATTATCTTTATGGAACAAAGTGTAAACTTTTCACCGATCATACGAGTCTTTAGTATCTATTTTATAAAAAAAATTAAACACGAGACAAAGATGATAGATAGAATTACTCAAATATTATAACTACGAGATACTTTACCAGCCTCGTAAAGCGAATGTCATAGCAGATGCTTTGAATAGAAAAATAAAATTAGAGAGGAAAAGTCCAAAAGCATTAAGAATTGAAATTGTCTCGACAATTGTAAAAAGTATCAAGAAAGCTCGGGAAGATGCTTTGAATGAAGATAACTGAAGAGAGAATATTTCGGAAAAACGTTACTGTTCAGAACAAACAAATAAGGGTTATAGGTATTCCAAAAAAAGATTTGGGTGCATAAGATGAAATGAATAATAGATCTTCTCATAGAAGAGTCTCACAAGAACATGCACGCAAACTGCATGATTAAGTATGCAAAAAAGTTGCGTTAAATAATGTAAAATGGGTATCATATTAAGAAAGTACAATATGAGGCAATTTCAAGGATGTAAACTTCGTAAGAATCTGACTTCCATTGGAGCAGTTATGATTTATGTAAAACGTAAAATCAGACGTGTAATAAATTTTACGACGCCAAAATAGTATTAAAACATTGGTTGAGTTTTGAGTCGTTCCACCAATAGGAAAGTTGTAGTACTTCTCGAAGTTAGAACATCAACACAAAGAACACCGAAAATGGAGTCAGTATGAAAAAGATATGATTTTGTTTCAAATCATTAAATTTTTTAGGGCTGTTGGGTATTAGTTCAAAAATAGTTTCATAAACTTGAAAAATATGGCAATGAAAGAACTTAATTTTTAAAATAACATAAGCATTTTGTACCCACCAAGGATCTTCTTGCAAGTTATAGAAAGATTAAAACACCACCCAAAGAAGCGGTGAAGAAATAACAACCTTTGTAGTTCTTTGGGTCTTCTTGGGAGGCTTGGAAGTTGATGAAGAATGTAGAACCTTTGAGACACGAACGATGACTCAACTTGATGTAGATGCTAGTCCAAAACTCTTAAACCCTAAAGCTTTTAGTTTATAGCCAATATGAACTTAAACAGGGCATGTTAAAGCAAGTAATCTCGAAGTCTTCAAAGCAAAACTTAGAGAGAATGAGAGAAAAGAGGAACTTTCGACCATATGCCTCAAGGAAGGAACGAGAACTCTTGCCAAATGCAAGCCCTCTTATTTATATGCATAAAGTGAAGTTATTAACCATTAGTCCTTTACACTTTAAGCAAACTTGCCCCCATTGTCATTAGCATGTCTCTTATGCCTTTAAAGCATGATTAGACAAGTCGTACACTTCTTCTTTTTCTGCGTATCTCGAAAATTGCATAAAGAAGTAGAAAGTTAGTTTAAATTTTAGAAACTCAAGGTTTATAAAATATAAACTTTGTCTTTTAAGTAAAAGACAAAAGGTTTTCAACTAGTCCAAAAAGTTGTGCATGACTTATTAATTCATACCATATTAAATAATATAATGTTACTTGCTAATGGAATTTATTATTTCCATGAAATAAATAATTTCCATTTTAATTATAATAGTTTTATTGAATATTTCTAAAAAAATCAATTTCTAATAAATACTAAATTGTATCAAGTTGTTGTTAGTGTGATCCATTAGTATCATATGTTATTTAGAAATATCACTTTAATATGACTCTTGAGTATACTAGATCTTTCAAGGCCAATAGGTGTAAAGATAAAAAGTAGTCAAAACAACCTAAAGGAAAGTTTTATCGAACGTAGAAAGGAGTCATGATTTGTAAAAATTCATCTTGTGAGCTTGGTTTCCAGTTCGCTTCGGAGCAGGCTCAGATGTCTCGATATCTGAGCATGCTCAAGAGGGACATCAGACAGTTTGTGTCTGCGCAGAGGTGCGAGACTTTGTTGGAGTTGCAGGAGGCCGCTAGGCGGCGTGAGTTAGAGATTGAGTTGCAGTTGTGTGAGCTGAGGCAGGCTTCGGTGCAGTCGCAGCCGGCGCGGAAACGGTCCAAGACCGTTGATGTTACAGTGGGGGATTTGAGCAGCCACACTTGTGGGAAGTGTGGGAGGGGTCACACCGGAGTTTGTAGGTCCGGTGGTGCATGCCGCAAGTGCAGAAAGGAGGGGCACTATGCGAGGGATTGTCGGCAGTCAATGCCGGTTCGGGATTTGAGGATTTGTTATCATTGTCATAAGATTGGACATTTGAGGGTCAACTATCCATAGCTTGCTGCAGGACCGGTGCAGGCTCCAGCACCGGCCACTTTGAGAATCACAGGTGGGGGTCAGGATGGAGCGGAGCCCCCAAGGGCTCAGGGTCGTGCTTATCAGCTTGCGGCAGAGGAGGTCAGAGCAGTGCCGGATGTAGCTGCGGGTATGTTTCTTTCTTGATATCTTGTTATCTTGTGATTATTGTGGTGTATTGTTTGTGTGCTGGTATCTTGGTGTGGTTTTCGATGCGGTATTCGTCGTTTTGAGGGTTGTGGTTTGGTTATGGGTTACTGTTTTGGGAATTTTCGTTGGTTATCATCCATGAGAGTTATTAGTGGGAACCTGGCATTGGTTTGAAGGCCGGGTAGCATCTGCTTTCTGAGGAGTGGTTAGATGCAGATTGAGTTTCTTTCGAGGTCACGGAGGGATGTCTGCTGAGGTCACGGAGGGAATTCCGCAGGTATAGAGCCAAGAGGCTCGGAAGGGATGCAGGGAGAGAGTCTTGGGCTCTCAGTGTGATTCTGATCAGGGTATTGGGTATGTATTAGTGGTTCATCCTGGGGGATGTTTGAGGATATCATCAGTGTATCGGGTTTTCCCAACCTGAGGGTGCTAGAGCTAGTTCAGCATGTGTATGTGATCGCAAGAGGAGAACTCGTGGGAGTTGCTCTGAGATTGAAGAATGGGTCTTTTTGTCGACATGGAATGGATAGCGGGGGATTCGGATCGGGGATCCGATGGTTCATGGTTTTCTAGCCCATATGGGTCGAGTGATTGTTGAGATTCGGAGCAGTGATGCATCATGGGTAATTCTCGGTTGTTGAGTGTGATTATCAGAGGGTACAGCCGGTGCCCGGCTTGAGACGGTGGTTAGTGCACCGTAAGGAAGGAGAAAACGAGATTCTGGTTCTATGGTTGTGTTTTGAGAAACCTGGTTGGATTAATGCCAGGTGGTGCATGACAGGAGTATTTTTAAGAGTTGTGTTGTCGTAGGCTTCGAGGACGAAGCCTAATTTAAGTGGGGGAGAATTGTAACATCCCGAAATATCAAGAGTAGAGTTGAAGGGCTAAAAGAGTAAATTGGGAAAGAGCGACTTGGCGAGTCCATGGGTGGACTCGGTGAGTAGAATCTTGACTTGGTCGCGTGTTAAGTAGTCGACTCGGCGAGTCAGTAAGATGGACTCGGCGAGTAGGCGCTGAGTGGAGAAAACCCTAATGCTCGGGGTAGAGCCCTATATAAGGAACATAACATCCATTCCCCCAGCCTCTTTACTCATCCTCAAATCCAGAAACCCTAACGTTCGTATGTGAGTGGATAAAGTTGCATTTGGGACCTTGGAGAAGCAATTGTTGAGGAAATCTTGAAGAAGAAGAGGCTTGGAGCAAGGGGCTTTGCTTGGATTCGAGTTCCATTGCAGTTGGGGCATTCTTTTGAGGTAATATGTTGTCCTTGGGCTGTTACTCTTATGGATTCATCATTTTGGGGTTTGTGGGGAGCTTATCTTGGTATGTTTTGGAGTTTGGAAGTTAGATATGAGGTTGCTACCTCAGATATGGAGTGGTGATGGTCCTATTGTGCATAAAGTCCCTGTGTTGAGTGTTGGGTGAAGCTATCATGTCCCAAACCTTAGCCCTAATGTGTAAAATGCATAGATCTCTTTGGATTCACGTAAAGTTTGCCACTTTACGTGATGGATGGGTTGTAGGAGGCTAGATCTATGTTTTGGATCAATTGCATGGCCTGGAATGCTTCTGTATGGATTCAGACCGGTGGTACTCAGCGAGTCACATGGGTGGACTCGACGAGTTGCTTGAAGATGAGCTGGAACTCGATGAGTTGGAAGAACAACTCGGCGAGTTGGATGAAGATGGCCTGGAACTCAGCGAGTTGTATGAACAACTCGGCAAGTTGGTTGAAGATAGCCTTAGACTCGACGAGTCTTGTCGAAGAGTCCCAATATTTTCTGGTTGAGTCGAGAATCGGCGAGTCAAGGGATGACTTGGTGAGTTGTGGGCGAGTGGACTCAGAGTTATTGGACTCGACGAGTCTCAGGGTGACTCGGCGAGTTAGGTCACGGATTGAGGGAAGTTCTGAGTATGGGGACTCGGCGAGTCATCGGGTTGACTCGGCGAGTAGAGTCAGTTGGGGGTTGACTTTGACCTTGTCCAAAGGTTGACCAGTTGTCTTTCAGGGGTATTTTGGTAATTAAGGGTATTTATTGAGTGAGTGTGTTGGTGTTCAGTAGAGGAGTCCGTGTCGGAGCTTGGAGCAGCGGGATCTTATCCTTTCAGCCGGCAGTTTCGAGGTGAGTTATCCTCACTATATCAACTGGGTCTAATGCACTAAGGCCGACCCTTATCAGATTGAGATCCGAGTACTTGTTGTTATGTTATTGCTGTGATATGATTGCATCCTGGTAGTTAGGATGGTACGTGTTAGAGGCCTGATTGAGATCGGTATCCTGAGAGATAGGGAGTTGTTATGCTAGTGACCTGTTAGGTCAGTATCCTGGTTAGAATGATGATATGTTATGTGATCTGTTTGATCTGCTTGTTGACTGTGAATTTCTATATGATTGTATGTATATGTGCACATGGTTGTTTGAACTTGAGTTGGGTTGAGGCGGGTCCTGCTTTATGCTGCAGGCCAAGATACCCAGGGCGGACCGGTTGTTCCGAAGGCCCAGCTAGCGGTCCGGATAGGCTGTACGCCCCAAGAGGGCGGACCAGACGTGCCGAGGCTCGGAGAGTGGACCAGGAAGACTAAAGGCCCGGTGTGGGCGGACCGGTCATACTGTAGACTCAGAGAGTGGACTAGGTGGATTGAAGGCCCGGTGCGGGTGGACCAATCATACTGTAGACTCGAGGTTTATGGCTAGACTCAGAGGGTGGACCAGGTGGACTGTAGGCCGGTGCGGCCGACCAGTCACACAGTAGACCCAAAGTGCATGGCTGTTCTGTGATCAGATATGTTGTGGCATGTTATGCGTGTATGGTGTATGTGGTTGGTATTTTGGGGATATCTCACTAAGCTTTCGGGCTTACAGTTGTGGTTTTATGTTTTTCAGGTTCTTCAGGAGACCGTGGCAAGGCGAAGGCGTGATCATACCGCTCCTCATGATTTTGTAGTAATGTGATTCTGGGAATACGTTAGATGTTTTGTATTGAAAACCTTTTTGTAAAGATTTAATGGGATCGAGCTGTTTTTGAAAAATTTAAAATTGGTTGTATTTTTTGGTCGTTACAAGTTGGTATCAGGGCCTTGGTTTGAGTGAATTGGAGGAACATTCATGTGACTCCAGTCTCAAATCGAGGAGAGTTTTCAAAAGAGTATTTAAAATGGTTTTCAAAATGAGTAAGGGAGGACGCGGAGGTACGATCACCCGGAGCCAGTAAGTAACCCCAAAATACCATGCATGTTATTTGTTTTTGAGCTTTGATAGAATAACATGCTAGTGATAGGCTAGGGATCTTAAGGATTTCATGATAATGTTGCCTGATTTGTGATGCCTGTAGCCTAGGGTTCCTTATGGGAGATTTTCAGTGTTCCTCTAGTGGTGAGGGTTGAGCGTTGTTATGCATGTTTCTCTAGGGTGTTGTGGTAGTACTTCATACAAATATGGGTAGGTGTGGAAGGTAGTATGGGCCCGTACTACTGAAAGCACAGGACCCATACGCGTATCAGGGAAACCATGATCTCTAGGGTTGGGTTGAGAGAGAGTTGGATCCCAGGTTGGTGGGAAGAGTCTGAGATTTTGTGTGGTGTTTTTCAGTATGGAGATTCCGAGGCATGATGAGAGTGGATCCGGATCAGGATCGGGAGCAGGCGAGAGAGTTCCGGGCGGATCGGTACCGCCCGAGGTTATCGGTCAAATGAGCACGTGCGAGTTGGATGCGAGGATTCGTGAGATCCTGCGTGATGAGATTGCTGAGTTGTTCCGGGCTGAGTTACCGGAGCTGTTTGGGTCGATCAAGACCGCCATGGTTGAGTATTTTGATGAGCGCCATGCGGCTCTCGCAGAGACGGATGCCGCGGCGGCTACAGCGGCTGTAGCGACGGCAGGAGGAGGAGCTGGTCAGGGCTTTCAGTATCGGGACTTCGATAATACGAAGCCTCCCACCTTCGATGGAGTTCAGGACCCGATCGTCGGTATGAGATGGTTATCAGACGTGGAAGGGTGTTTCTTCACGTGTTCATCCCTTGCTGATCAGAGGGTGAGGTGTGCTCTGAACCTGTTGAGGCTTGGGGCGAAGGATTGGTGGAGATTGACCACAAGGTCATATTCGGATGCGCAGAGGGCTGCGGTTTCATGGGATCAGTTCAGATAAATGTTCAATAAGTTGAGAGGGAGAGATTGGCTCAGGAGTTCCTTGAGCTGAAGCAGGGTTTGGAGTCGGTGACTGAGATCACCAGGATGTTCACTGAGAGGGCGATGTTCTGCCCAGAGTTCGCTTCGGAGCAGGCTCAGATGTCTCGATATCTGAGCATGCTCAAGAGGGACATCAGACAGTTTGTGTCTGCGCAGAGGTGCGAGACTTTGTTGGAGTTGCAGGAGGCCGCTAGGCGGCGTGAGTTAGAGATTGAGTTGCAGTTGTGTGAGCTGAGGCAGGCTTCGGTGCAGTCGCAGCCGGCGCGGAAACGGTCCAAGACCGTTGATGTTACAGTGGGGGATTTGAGCAGCCACACTTGTGGGAAGTGTGGGAGGGGTCACACCGGAGTTTGTAGGTCCGGTGGTGCATGCCGCAAGTGCGGAAAGGAGGGGCACTATGCGAGGGATTGTCGGCAGTCAACGCCGGTTCGGGATTTGAGGATTTGTTATCATTGTCATCAGATTGGACATTTGAGGGTCAACTGTCCACAGCTTGCTGCAGGACCGGTGCAGGCTCCAGCACCGACCACTTTTAGAATCGCAGGTGGGGGTCAGGACGGAGCGGAGCCCCCAAGGGCTCATGGTCATGCTTATCAGCTTGCGGCAGAGGAGGTTAGAGTAGTGCCGGATGCAGCTGCGGGTATGTTTCTTTCTTGATATCTTGTTATCATGTGATTATTGTGGTGTATTGTTTGTGTGCTGGTATCTTGGTGTGGTTTTCGATGTGGTATTCGTCGTTTTGAGGGTTGTGGTTTGGTTATGGGTTATTGTTTTGGGAATTTTCGTTGGTTATCATCCATGAGACTTATTAGTGGGAACCTGACATTGGTTTGAAGGCCGGGTAGCATCTGCTTTCTGAGGAGTGGTTAGATGCAGATTGAGTTTCTTTCGAGCGGGTTAATCGGTGTTGATGTGAGATCTCGTTAAGGTTGTTTATGCTTGTGGGAAGCAGTCCGCGTGTAAGCGTTTTCTTTGTGCAGAGTTGTGTTGGGTGGTCGGTATGGTGACCGGTGTTTGATTTTCAGTGCTTCAAGTGGGGGAGAATTGGAAAATTCTCTGGAAGATCGATGAGCATTTGAGGGTGCTTAGCAGTTTAGGATTTAGTAGTGTTCTGTCAGCCCAGAGTGTAGGCTGGTAGGAGCAAGTGTCGGGCATGCGGGGCGGGATACAGACCTAGGGCATTTGATTGTGGAGGGCTTGGGATCGGGCTGGGATCGAGTATGTATGATGGAGTTAGAGTTCGGAACCCCTAGAGGGCTAGAACAGTACGCATAGGAGGATTTCTGGGAGTGATAGCTTGGAATGATGAATGCTAGTTGAGCGGTCCGGATAGACTGAAGGCTGGTAGGCGTACCAGTCAGGCCAAAGGCTCGGAGAACGGTCCAGCCAAACTAAAGGCACTGAGAGCGGTCCTGATTGGCTGAAGGTTCTGAGAGTGGTCCAGATTGGGTGAGGGCCTGGTGAGGCGGTCCAGTCATGCTAAAGACTCTGCAGGTATTGTTGGATCGGTTCGAGGATATGGGCTGTGTATGTTGCAGTGTGATTGCATTAGAAGGTCTGGCCCCGAGTAGTGATCTTGATTAGTTGAGGTAGTGCATGGGCTTGAGAGTCCCTGCGATGAGAGTCAGAGTATGTGTGTTGGATGGATAGCAGATACGCTATAAAAGGGTGGTGTAGCATTGGGCGAGCACCGTGACACTTGTCGGAGTGACAATGTGGCCAAGTGGATTCCTTGGTAAAGGAAAAGAGAGAGGTGTGTAACTCCGAGAGGGAGTGCAAGTTCACAGAAGTGAAAGCAGCAGAGCAGAGTTATGATTAGAGTAATTCGAGTATGGTTATTGAGCAGTGTGTTTGCGGCAGTGGAATAGAAACTCATCCGGTTTGGGATGTCTACTGAGGTCGCGGAGGGAATTCCGCAGGTGTAGAGCCAAGAGGCTCGGAAGGGATGCAGGGAGAGAGTCTTGGGCCCTCAGTGTGATTCTGATCAGGGTATTGGGTTTGTATTAGTGGTTCATCCTGGGGGATGTTTGAGGATATCATCAGTGTATCGGGTTTTCCCAACCTGAGGGTGCTAGAGCTAGTTCATCATGTGTATGTGATTGCAAGAGGCGAACTCATGGGAGTTGCTCTAAGATTGAAGAATGGGTCTTTCAGTCGACATGGAATGGATAGAGTGGGATTCGGATCGGGGATCCGATGGTTCATGGTTTTCTAGCCCATATGGGTCGAGTGATTGTTGAGATTTGGAGCAGTGATGCTTCATGGGTAATTCTCGGTTGTTGAGTGTGATTATCAGAGGGTACAGCCGGTGCCCGGCTCAAGACGATGGTCAGGACACCGTAAGGAAGGAGAAAACGAGTTTCTGGTTCTATGGTTATGTTTTGAGAAACCTGGTTGGATTAATGCCAGGTGGTGCATGACAGGAGTATTTCGAAGAGTTGTGTTGCCATAGGCTTCGAGGACGAAGCCTAATTTAAGTGGGGGAGAATTGTAACATCCCGAAATATCAAGAGTAGAGTTGAAGGGCTAAAAGAGTAAATTGGGAAAGAGCGACTCGGCGAGTCCATGGGTGGACTCGGCGAGTAGAGTCTTGACTTGGTCGCGTGTTAAGTAGCCGACTCGGCGAGTCAGTAAGATGGACTCGGCGAGTAGGCGCTAAGTGGAGAAAACCCTAATTCTCGGGGTTGAGCCCTATATAAAGAAACATAACATCCATTCCCCCCAGCCTCTTTACTCATCCTCAAATCTAGAAACCCTAACCTTCGTATGTGAGTGGATCAAGTTGCATTTGGGAGCTTGGGAGAAGCAATTGTTGAGGAAATCTTGAAGAAGAAGAGGCTTGGAGCAAGGGGCTTTGCTTGGATTTGAGTTCCATTGCAGTTGGGGGCGTTTCTTTTGAGGTAATATCTCGTCCTTGGGCTGTTACTCTTATGGATTCATCATTTTGGGGTTTTGTGGGGAGCTTATCTTGGTATGTTTTGGAGTTTGGAAGTTAGATCTGAGGTTTGCTACCTCAGATCTGGAGTGGTGATGGTCCTATTGTGCATAAAGTCCCTGTGTTGAGTGTTGGGTGAATCTATCATGTCCCAAAACCTTAGCCCTAATGTGCAAAATGCATAGATCTCTTTGGATTCACGTAAAGTTTTGCCACTTTACGTGATGGATGGGTTGTATATATATAATTATTAAATCATAATAATATAAGTATAAGGGTTTGAATTTTAACTTTTAAAATTCTAGGGGTTGGAACTAAAGTTTTAACTTAACTTTACTTGTTCCAAAAACTTGAGGGCAAGTTTTTGTAAAACTTTCAAAACTTTTCATTTCTTGTAACTTATGAGTTTTAATAGAGTAATAAAATGAGAACTTTTCATTTTTCTAACTCTTGTGTTCTTTTAATGGTTTTTTAATCCAAGAGACTTTTGGTTTTCCATAACTTGAGGACAAGTTATGGACTCCATTAAAAACACATTATGATCATGAATTAATCTACCACATAGGTTACAAATAATTCCTATGATCATCTAAACATCATAAGAACAAGAATATGAATATGAACACTTTCAAGAATCAAAATCACATTTAATCTTTGTAATTTTGATAACTAGTTGTTGTAAATGAGTTAGAAAAGATATTACACCTTCTAAAATAAGTTTTCAAATACCAAAACATTTTAGGGTAATGATTCTAATCCATTTCCAGCAACTCAAGTCGAAATTCTGCACTCTGTCGACCCTACTCGTCGAGTGCATAAACCTACTCGCCGAGTAGGTTGAAGATACACATGAACTCGACGAGTCCTCCCCATGGACTCGCCGAGTCCATCAGTCAGACAGCAGATTTTTCGACTTTCTTCAACTTTTAAGCACAAATAACAAACAAACAAGCCTAGGCTCTGATACCACTGATGGGTTTTGAGCATTCTAACACTTCCTAAGTGTACATGCAACCCTAATAACCTTGGATCTATGTTTGTCTAATTATCATGCAAAGTTGAATTTCCAAGGTTATATTCCTATCTAGCATACATGGGGAACAATTTTAACTTGAATCATAGATAGAATAACTTACCTTGTTGTTGCTTGTGTTCCTTGAAACCTTGTGAGCCTAGCACCCCAAGTGTGATGCCTTAAATGCTTCACACAACACCAAATGCTCTTGGAAAGACTCTTGAGATAACACACACTTCTCAAAATCGGCCAAGCCCTCTAGTTTCTTAGTGTAGCACTTGTGTAGCCGATTTTGTGGAGAATGGGATCCTTATATAGTGTTGACACATCTAGGGTTACACCATGTAAACCCTAATGTGTCATGACTCTTCATTTCCATGACCCATGGGTTTGTAACTCCCATGGAGCATCCATGGAGCATCCTATGGGTAGAACCCAACTTGATAATCCATGGAGCCTCTTAGCCCACTATACAAGATATGGATGAACCCATATATTTAATTAGTTATCCTTTGATCACTTAATTAATTCCAAATTAATTCTTTGATCAACTAATCAAATAATATTATTAATATATTAGAACTTATAATATATTAATAATCTCCAAGTGTTATTTCTCTCACTTAGTCTATCCAATTGCATGGTGCCATGCAACCCAAATGGACCATGCCGGGTCGGGTCAAGTACAAGCCCGAAATAGTTATGGACTTAGACACCTTATCCAATAGAAACAACAAGGATGGGCGTATGTACAAGAACTTCTTGGGCGCCAAACCGCCAAGTCTTTCTGGGAGCCCAAAGCCTGTTGAGATAATGGATTGGATCTTCGAAATGGAGATGGTATTTGAAAGTTGCGACTGTAGCAACAAGCAGAAGACCGTCTTTGCAGTTAGACAACTGAAGACTGGAGTCTTGAGTTGGTGGAAGTTGTTGGCAGATACTATGCCACGAGGAGAAGCCCTGAAAATGTCATGGGAGGAGTTCTTGGAACAGTTAAGGGTGCAGTATTGTTCGGAGATAGATCTGATTGATCTGAACAATGAGTTTCAAAACTTAAAGAAGGGGAAGATGAGCATAGATGACTATGCTACTGCATTTACTGAGAAGATGAAGCTGTTTCCGTACCTAGTGCCAACGGAACTCTCCAAGATTGAGAGGTTTGCTAATGGACTGCCTGCCGACTTTGGTCCGACAGTCAAGATGGCAACTACTCTGAAAACGGCTGTTCGTGCAGCTAAGAATGTGGAGGCCCAGCAGAAGGAAAGGGGTCTGGAAAGGATAGATGTTGGAGAAAAGAGGAAGTTCGATGGGACTTCAGGGTCCAACAAGAAAAACAAGTTCTCGAAGTCTGGTTCGAGGGGAGGTGGAGGTGAAGCGAAATGGTGCAACAAATGTAAGAAGAAGCATCATGGAAGATGTGAGGTGGCGAACACATGCTACAAGTGTGGAAAGCCAGGGCACTATGCCAATGAGTGTACCCTCACAAAGAAAGTTTGCTATGGTTGTGGTGAGGAGGGTCATATGTCGAGGGACTGCCCGAAGAAGAAGGAGGCAGCTAGACCCAATATTCCGCCAAAGCCAAAGGCGAGAGCATTCCAGATGACACTGGAAGCTGCTAAAGATGAAGCTGATGTCGCTTCAGGTACCTTTCTCGTTAACGAATTGCCTGCCCAAATTTTATTTGATTCTGGAGCCAACTACTCCTTTATATCGCATGAATTTGGTAGAAAGCTAGCTTTGCCTGTTGTTAGACTAGATAATGCCTTATTAGTCGAAGTTGCTAGTGGCAAGTTTGTACCTGTTAGCTATCGCATGAAAAACATCTTAATTGATCTGAATGGGAATAAGTTCCACGAGGAATTATTGCCTATCGAACTTAATGGTTTCGACATCGTATTGGGAATGGATTGGCTTAGCGCCAACGACGCCGAAATTTTATGCAAGAAGAAAATAGTCAAAGTAAACCCGCCTGGGAAAGATTCGTTTATGGTGTATGGAGATAAACGCAGAGTGAATTCTGGAATCATTTCATTGATGAAAGCCAGAAAATGTTTGACCAAGGGGTGTACATCATATTTAGCATTCGTGATTGATGCTAAGAAGGAAAAGAAGGTGATGCAGAATATTCCAATGGTGTGTGATTATCCGGAAGTATTTCCCGAAGATCTTCCTGGATTACCGCCTGATCGACAAGTGGAATTCCGTATTGACTTGTTGCCAGGAACGACGCCAATTGCAAAAGCACCTTATCGATTAGCACCGACGGAGATGAAGGAGCTAATGATGCAACTTCAGGAGTTATTGGACAACGGTTTCATTAGACCTAGTTCATCACCCTGGGGAGCTCCGGTGTTATTTGTAAAGAAGAAAGATGGAAGCATGAGAATGTGCATTGATTACAGAGAGCTGAACAAGGCAACAATAAAGAATAGATATCCGTTGCCGAGGATTGATGACCTGTTTGATCAATTGCAAGGTTCGAGCTATTTCTCGAAGATCGATCTAAGGTCAGGATATCATCAGCTAAAAGTAAGAGAGCAAGATATCGAGAAGACTGCATTCAGAACTAGATATGGACACTACGAGTTCTTGGTTATGTCGTTTGGACTAAACAATGCTCCGGCAGCGTTCATGGATTTGATGAATAAGGTTTGTAATCCTTTCCTTGATAAATCCGTGATAGTGTTCATAGATGACATTCTGATTTACTCGAAAAGCCAGGAGGAGCATGGCAGACACTTGCGAGAAGTGTTGAAGAAGGAGAAGCTGTATGCAAAGTTCTCCAAATGTGATTTTTGGATTCGTGAAGTCCAATTCTTGGGTCACGTGGTCAACCAAGAAGGGATAATGGTTGATCCAGCGAAGATCGAAGCTGTGATGAAGTGGGAGCAACTGAAAAGTCCCACGGAGATTCGAAGCTTTTTAGGATTAGCCGGGTATTACCAAAGGTTTATCCAAGGCTTTTCTTCAATTGCTACTCTGTTGACAGCTTTGACCCACAAAGGAGCTACTTATGCTTGGGGTGAGAAGCATAAGGAAGCATTTGAGAAGCTAAAGGAGAAGCTATGCGAGGCACCGATACTTTCTCTACCCGATGGAGTTGAAGACTTAGCTGTCTATAGCGATGCGTCTGGTGTTGGATTGGGTTGTGTTTTGACCCAAAGAGAAAAGGTGATAGCATATGCGTCTCGACAGCTGAAAGAGCATGAAAAGAACTACCCGACTCATGATTTGGAGTTGGCAGCGGTAGTTTTCGCTCTGAAAATATGGAGGCATTACCTCTATGGCACGAAGTGCAAACTTTTCACTGATCATAAGAGTCTCCAATATCTCTTTAATCAGAAAGAATTGAATATGAGGCAACGACGCTGGCTAGAATTACTTAAAGACTACGACTGCGAGATACTTTACCACCCCGGTAAAGCTAATGTTGTTGCTGATGCTCTCAGTCGGAAAGTCAATCCTGAAAGGAAAAGGCCAAGAGCGTTGAGAATTGAAGTTGTCTCAACTATTTTGGAAAGTATAAAGAAAGCTCAGAGCGAAGCTTCTGAGAAGAATGACAGAAAGGAGGAACGTTTGGGCAAAACGTTGGTGCTCGGTGTAAACAGTCATGGACTGAAGGTGTTCCAAGATCGGATTTGGATACCTAAGACAGGAGGAGTCAGAGATCTTCTGATGGAAAAAGCTCACAAGACCATGTACTCGATTCATCCGGGTAGCACTAAAATGTATAGGGACCTGAAACCCTACTACTGGTGGCCGACGATGAAGCTTTATGTTGCAAAGTATGTGGCCGAGTGTGTGACTTGTGCGAGAGTCAAGACACAACATCGGAAACCGTACGGGAGTTTAGAACCTTTGCCTGTGCCTATGGGTAAGTGGGAAGACATTGCTATGGATTTTGTCACTAAACTGCCCAGAACAGAGAATGGTCACGACATGATTTGGGTGGTCGTTGATCGATTCACTAAGAGTGCACATTTCATAGCGGCCAAGGAGAAATGGTCTATGGAGAAGCTTGCGAATTCTTACGTGAAGGAAATTGTGAGGCTTCATGGTGTTCCGTTAACGATTGTATCGGATCGTGATAGCCGTTTCACATCGAGATTTTGGAAAAGTATACAAGAGGAATTGGGTACCAAGTTGTGTTTAAGTACAACTTACCATCCGCAGACTGATGGTCAGAGCGAACGAACGATACAAACACTTGAAGATATGCTGAGAGCATGTACTCTGGAATTCCTAGGTAATTGGGATGAACATTTACCGTTGGTAGAATTTTCCTATAATAATAGTTTCCACTCGAGCATTAAGATGGCACCTTACCAAGCTTTGTATGGACAGAAGTGTCGTACGCCGTCTTGTTGGCTTGAGGCTGGGGAAAAGCAGTTTATGGGACTGGAGTTGGTTCATCAAACTGCTGAAAAGTTGAAATTAATTAGGGAAAGAATGTTAGCGGCTCAGGATCGTCAAAAGAGCTATGCTGACAAGAAGCGGAGACCGATAACTTTTGAGGTTGGGGATTCGGTTTTGCTTAAAGTCTCGCCGTGGAAGGGACTTATAAGATTTGGAAAAAGGGGAAAGTTGAGTCCAAGGTTTATTGGACCGTTTAAAGTTCTTCAGAGGATTGGGAACCAAGCTTACAAGCTCAAATTACCAGAAGAACTGAATGGAATTCATAACACTTTTCATGTGTGTTATTTGAGGAAGTTCACGGGAGAAGTTCCCGACATAATTCCAATCTCTGAATCGAGAATTGCTGAGAACAAAAGGTTGATTGAAGAACCAGAGGCAATTGTTGACCGAAAGACTAAGAAATTGCGACGCAAGATGTTTGGGTTAGTGCTTGTCCGATGGAAACACACGAATGGGCCGAATCTCACCTGGGAGACGGAGAGTGACATGATGGGTCGCTACCCGCATTTGTTTGTTGATGTGTGATTCCGGGGACGGAATCATTCTAAGGTGGGGAGAATTGTAACGCCTGTGTTTCCGGGCTTGCCATTTTTAGCAATGTAATAGTCTAGGTTAACCTTTGTAACCCAATTTGAAATAATAATAATGTATTATTTGAGTATTATGTGTTTTGTGCTTAATTGCTTAATTATGTGGTTTGATTAATTAAGAATAAAAATAAGCGTCGAAATTTAAGTTTAAAATAAACTTGATATCATTGGATAAAGTTTTAGTGGTCGAAACAAGGATTCCGAAGATATAAAGAATGCCGAAATCCGAGTCATAACGAAGAAGTTATGACCTGTCGAAGTTTTACGGCAAAACCGGCACGGCACCGGGAAGCATAAATAGTGAATTTACGATAGAGCGAGATTTAGCCTTATCAATCTAAACAAAAGTTGTAGAATATGTTAAGATAAGAGCGTCAATAAAAACAACGCCTAAATCTGACTTCGTATGAGGAAGTTATGATTTTTCTAAGATTCGGCTTAGCAGTGCACGACCCGAAACTCGAATT